>NC_058496.1:21843649-22144156 GCF_020382885.2 Scatophagus argus | reverse complement strand
ATGATTTATTTAAAAATCTTTTTTTGGAAAGCCACAGAAGGTGACAAATGCAAAGTGAGCACATCCCATACAAGTCACGATAGCCATATTTATGGCAAACAGACCATGTTGAAATAAACTGAAATTATCTCCTCAGTATAATGTTAGAGTGGAGAGATTAGAGTGTCAGCCAGCCAGCAGTTCAACAACTGCTGGATGCGCTGCCAGAAAGTTTTGCACAGACATACGGTGGACATATTCCAATGACTGACTGAAATGGAATGGCTCAAAATGTTCATTGCCTCTCTTTAACACTGGAAAAATATAGCCTGTTTCATCATTCTTAAGCTAATGGCACTTTACATGTACATTTTTGATTACTCTGCATTCCATATTCTGTAAATGAGGCTTGTTTTGCTCTGTTGTTCAGCAGTTATTTAAAAAAATAAACTCTACATGGCAGAAGAATGTTGCTTTCTGAATTATTTCTCATGTTAAACACATATTTATTATATTCAAGAGACAATAATCTGGCCCAGCTGGGTTGTTTCCCCAGGTTTGACCTAGGCAGTTTTCACTCACATGGAAACTAGCTGGCTGCGAATACCTCTATCCGTGTTGTACCTGTATACTGCATATATGTTAATGTATTCCTACACCTTTCATATTCCATATTTAACTGATTAAATGCTCTGTTTTTATTTGCCCTGGTGTAAGGTGGTTCTTAAAATCCAGGTTCCCATACTGTACTTGACACACACACCCCAAGGATTAGCCTCATGTTTCCATAGGCTTCACTTCATTTACTGATGCCACAGCTCCACCTGCTGGCTGTCTATGTTTGCTCATACGTGTTTTAGCCAACGTGTGTGTTCTCTGCAGTTAGTCCTCACCATGCAAGAGACTGTTTGCTTCGTCTTTGCTCAGGACTGTTCTCACATCGAACTGCTTCTCCTCAAAACATTTCGTCTCCTCTCTGCCAGAGTTCTGCCTCTTATACACGTATCCAGGTTTAACCTACCAGTGCTTTGTAGCTCCTAAGTAGCTTGAGATCTTTTCCAATTTTTTGTACGTTTGCATTTTATTTACCCGACATTGTAGCTTTTCCCGCATTTTTTTTAAAACTGTCTTTAGGATTTATACATAGATCAATGGCCTTTTGCGGAAAAAATGGGATTTGGGGCTCTATTCAACAACCGAAACATACTGTATACAGACAGCAGTTTATGGCATATTGCAGTTTTGGCTCTTTACCAGTGGAGGGAGACTTTAGCGCATTTGGAATTAGTGTAAACTGAAGTATGAAGGACATGTCAGTACCAGCATTAGTATAATTTTACTTAAAATATTTTCTTTAATTTGTCTCACCTAACTGTGCTTAATTTGTAAAAATCTGCTGCATTTGCTACAAATGTGTGTTTGACAACTTAAACAACTAAACAAAGTATAGATGTCATAGATACTGTAACTGTGGATCCTCTTTCACACCTAAAACTTCTTAGTAAAAAGAAGAATTTTATAATTCAAAAAGGAATTTATTAAATTTTAACATGGTATTCAAACAGTGCAAGCTATGCTAAAACAGTTTGATAAATATATAAAATTATTTATTTTACATTGCACAGTAAAACAGGTCAGAGCCTAAAAACAACACAATACATAGTTTGAAAAGGAGATAAACATGGATTAAAATGTATTTTCACTCACAGCTGCAGTCCTAAACCATCAAATATATATTTGTAACTTCAGGTAAACAAAGTCTATTTTAACGGATTAACTTTGGGATGGTAAAATGAAGGCAGATGCTGCTTTGAGGTAGAATTTGATTTGCAAGTCAAAGTATTTTTTTGGAAAAACATTTTGCTCACAGGCAGTTCTCCCAGTTTCAGTTGAGCATAAAAATAAACATATCATGATTTTCAAAAGGTGAAATGCATTACTCGTGTCCTGATTAAATGAAGTTTCATAGTGAACAGGATTCAGCTGGATCAGACACACAGTCCTTCTGTACTTGGTACCAGTGCAGCACTCAGAGATGGTCCCACGGCTCAGCTTCCTGCAGGCCGCGACAGACGGGCTGGCAGGCTGAATGCTCTTAAAGCCACATACTGACCCCAAGTTTATTTCAGGAGATTGACTGTTCAACCACAGACAAGTTTTTATTGGTAACTAAAATGGTAACTAGAACTAAACCCCTGAAGTGTCTCTCCACACAGATAGTTTTGGTTTTATTAGTCCAGGTTTTTAGGGATTTCTGTCTCCAAATCACAGTGGAAAATAATGAAATATAATTTGTGATGCTCTTTTTTACTCACTGCCCAGAGTATTTTTAACTACTTTGCTAATGAAGAACTGGTCTCTATGAAGATGTAGTAATGGGGCGCCATTGCATTCAGGGAGGTTGAAATAGCTGAGACAGATATATGGAAGAACTGGACAGATGAAACCCAAACCTAACTGCATGGAAACAAACCTCTGGAGCTCAAGTGGAAGATAAGATTGTTTTTTTTGGGTGGGGGGGGACTAATCCTTTGCACTCTCCAGCTGTATTACAGTTTGATCAGCTGTTGAAATCATTCTTGTAACAAAACTACATTATATTAATGTTTCAGCATTCACGACAGTTCATTGTCCCTCAGGTCATTTGCATGTCTCCTGTTTACAGAATTTGGTTACATCCAGGGGCTGAGTTGAAGCTGAAATAGACTTCATTGTAAACAACAGGCTGTTTCAAAGGCAGGAGATAAAAACACATGGGATCAAAACAAGTAACATTCAGTTTTTGGTTCTTTATAAAGTGCTGGAATCTCACAGAACAAGTTAAAACGGGGGCTACGGAGACAAAGGTGCCACCTGGTGTGAATTTGTGTAATCTCAAGTTCAAAGTGAGGTAAGGGAACCAAAAGTACAGGCTGGTCACAGGCCTTCTTTCAGCAACATTAGGTTCAAATGGCGTTTTAAAAGGAGTGATAGTAAATGAACGCTTCAGTCCTGAAATGCACAGTTTGTTGTTTAATCTGGGTTCTTATCTGCATGATGTGATGGAAGTATTAATATACTATCAATTTATTTTAAAGGTCTGCTACTGTGCATCACCTTTTATCTTTACTGCAGCCAAATGACCTTTGGGTCTGCTATTTTGTATTACATGACTGCTGTTTTGTAACCTGAAATTCAAGACATGTTTTTCACCCAAACCTGAGGTGAAGATCAAACATTTGGCAAAGTGTTGTGAGGCAGATTAAATCCACTGCTTTCCCACCCCTGCTTTTACCTGACCACCATTTACAATTCCTTAGACACTGCTGCCTACTACTGATATTACCGCAGCTGTTATATGGTTGACAGTCTGAGGAATGTACATAACATAATGAGTGGAAGTTTGCATTTTCAGACATCTGTGTGATTATTTGAAACTTTTGGCACAAGTTGAAATTACAGCAGATTACAGGTACTTTTTTCAGCTCAGGTGTGAGTTTCCAACACCTTTGATTCCCAGAATGCTGATTTGACAACAGTTTTTCCACTCTGTCTTAGCTTTGGATGTCATCTGCGAGTTAAAAGCTTCTTATTGCCCAACAGCCTGGAAGGATGGGTTTTTACTGCACATCTGGATCGGTTTTCATCTTCTAACCACAGCAGTGAAACAGATGTTGCTCATTAACTACATTCAGTCATAAAATGCCCACAAGATGGTGGAATGTTACTGTTCAATGAGTTTTGTGTTTTTCCATTACAGAAATAAAAGCAGGAGAAAGACTGGACACGATGTCACTCACCACCATTTTTGAAAATGATAAGGAAGATAATGATGCCTGTCAGCAGCAACATCATCATCACCACAGACGTCAGGAGGAAGGCTCGGCACGCTGGCCGACCCGTCAGTCTGAACAAAGCCCCGCCCACCTCGCCGCGACCCTCGACGGGTGGGCTGGGAAGCCCCACGTTCAGAGAGTGGTTCGCTGACCTCAGAGACATCAGCGACCTCTGACCCCAGCGCTGACGACCTTCAGACGACCTTAAAGAGAAAAAGAATGTTATTGACCAAATGATGCCATGAGCTCCGGTACAATCTTTTAAAATCATGCTTTACACAAGAGCCATTTTGTTTGGATCAGTGCGAGTAACTGGTATGGTATTTTTCCAACTGAACAAATGTGCTCCACTGAACTTTTAACTTAGAAAAATCAACCCTCAAATCAGATTTATTTTCATGAATTTATTTTTTGTGTAGTAATGAAACTATTCCTGCTAGCAAGCCAAGGTGTTTGTCTACACACTGTCAAGGGTGTATCATAACTGAATTTACAGGGGGATTTACAGAGGGAAAATTGACCAACAGAACTTGGGTTGAATAAAAGTAGAATTACAAAACAGGAATTTCTCTTAAGCTAGCAAAAAAAAAAAAACCAAAACTGAGAACCAGATTTGGAAATATCATACTGAACTTAAAGGCAGAGCATGAAATCAATTCTGTTTCATGAGCAGTTACTCAAAACAGCCCGACCTTTTGACCTGCAGTTTCCCTTTGCTGCGGACGAAGCGGATGCTATAGACTCTCTGCATGGCGGCCGGCAGATAAGACAGCACATTCGAGTCTGTGGCCAGTCTGGGCAGCCCGAGGGAGGGCAGGGGTGTGAAACTGCGGCACAGCGGGCACTGGATGGTGCTGGGCTGAGCTGACTTGACATTGATGCGTGCCAGGCACTCCAGGCAGAACGTGTGTTGGCACTGAAGCATCTTGGGACAGCGGAAGATGTTGTTGAACTGGCTGAAGCAGATGGAGCACTCCAAGTCTGGGCTGGTGTCCTCTGAGCACTGAGACTGGAGAGGAGACAGGCTGAGGTCTGGGGATGGGACAATGACGGACACCTGGCAGGGTGAGATTGCGGTGGGGGCATGGTAAGGGTTAAGAGCAGACTGAGTTTGAGCTCGAGGCGTCACTGGAGCTAGGCTGGACTGAAGACTGAACCTAAAGCCTGGATCAGAGGCTGGGAATGAAGAAGTGGAGCTGTCTGGTGATGGGACCGGGGTTTGATGTCCATCTTGGCTTGATGAGGCCTGATAGGGAGGGGAATTATGGTTTAAAACCGTCAGGTAGCTGTGTCCTGTCTGGATGACTGGAGGCGATGGCAAGGTGGCAGACAGATATGGATTAGGGGAATTACTGTAAGGGTCAGGAGGTGAATATGGAGGTGGACTTGGTAAAGACCCAGAAGCAGTGACATCACATGGGTGAGAGTTAAGGTCTGCATCTTCATAGGGATTCATGACAACAGGACAGCCAGATGGAGGAGTGAAAAAAAAGAACCTCCAAGAAGACAGAGGATGTCGAGGCTTCAGTGGTCAGCAGGGACAAGCGTCATCACACTCACTGAAGATGACGGATGGTGAAGAAATAAAGAAGAAGCCCCCACCTCCTTGTACAGCCTCAGTCTCAAACTCAGATCTAGGAGATGAAAAAAGACAGTGTCAATAAACTGTAGTCCAACAGATTTAAATCTATTCACAGACTCCATGAAGACCATGTTTATCCTGATTTTATTTTAGGGCTTTAAGTTCCAGGAACAGCATAAAACAACAAGAAGAACAGTGCTCTTCAAGAGGACAATGCGCACATGCACAAAATGCTTCATAAAGAAATTATCTTCCCGGTTTGGTGTGGAAGAAGTTGTCTTGGCAACACTGAGCTGTGTTCTCAACCCCATCCAATACATTTTGCTGGAAATGCAATAAGGCAGCCCTCATCACACAACATGGTGGTGGTTTGAATGTTCAAACAACCAGTGGAAAACACTGACAACACAAGAGGCTGTTGCAGGGGCACATGAACATGAGGCTGAAAGGACATGTTGAGCTCTTATTCACTATATAGACAAAAGTATTGGGCCACCTGATCATTGGTCTTTAGTGACATTGCATCCTAAATACATAGACAGGTTTGCAGCCATAACAGCTTCTGCTCGTCTGGGAAGCCTTTCCTCGAGACTGTGGAGTGTTTCTGTGGGAATTTTTGCCCATTGATGAAGTGGAGCAATAGTGAGGTCAGACACTGATGTTGGATGAAAAGGCCTGCCTTGCAATCTGGGCCAGTGGGCCAGTCAAACTCCAGTGACTTTATGTGCTATTTGTAATATATTAAAGATATATAGATAGATATACACACAGTATCTCCTGCAGACAAACAACTGACAGACTGTCAACATATGAAAATAAATTGTTTCCACTTTTCTAGTCATGTATCTCTAGTCAATACAATCTACCACATAAACGTCCAAAATTGCCAGACACAAGAAGGTTTCTTCACTTTACAACCTCATGTAGAAATTCAAAGCTTTAAAGAAAAAAGACAGAAAAAAAAAGGACAGAAAATATCCACCTCCCCTGAAGGACGACTGCAGTCACTTCTACACTCTCTGTGCTAAACTGCTGATTGTATAAGTTTAGGTCAAACTGGATGCTAATCTGTGTTTAAATGAGCACTGACAAGACTGTACCACATAACAGGATCAGAGGAAACAGTAATTTGCATTGTCTGTTTATATATATATGTATGTATAGAAAAATAGGGAACTAACATGCAAAACAGGCTGCCATTCTGTTCTAATGTTGAGAAACACCCAGCACGGATCATCTCAACAGAAACCAGAAGCTGTGTGGCAGATTGCCCCTGGTCGACTGTGTGTGTTTAGTCTGTCCTTTTAACACACAGGATGGCATGCAGAGTAATTTTGCTTTGTTCATGGAAGCAGATGCCATGTTTCCAAGATCAATGCTGTGTGACAGTGACACACTTGTAGTTGAGTATTTCTCTCACAATGCATTCAAGTAAAAATAATAATAAAAAAAAAACTTCTAAAGTAAAATAAAACAAACAAACAAACACACACACACATATATACATATATATGTAATCTTCAGGGTTCTTTAATAAGGGTTTACAAATTTATAGGCTGTGTATATACTCCATGTATGGCTTTTGTTTTGTGTCAAAATGACAAGAAGTGTCAGAAATCACATGGATTGAAATAATCTAGTTCGAACAGACAAGAAGAGATAGCTGTAGAAATTATATTATAGTAATGATATTACTTTAATCTGCTTCAGGAACCTTTGTTAGGATAAAAGTAAGTCATTCATGATATTCACGAATTACTTTAAAACGGATTTTCAGGAGAGTTGGGACGCTCACAGAAATACAGTTCAAAGCCTGCAAATAGCCTACTGTAAGAAATTATAATGGTAAATCAATATTCCAAATTGAATGCGAATACATACGTGCATCTCTAAGTGAAACTTGCGCGCTATTCTAGTGTGATACACCATGATGACAAGAGCTAGGAAGCAACCAGCTGCCCGTGTGGGCATTTTTCTCGACATTAAGCCTTGTTTTATTGACAGTCATCTATGCCGAATTTACCTTAACACCGTCTTGATTTGTAAAACATGTAAATTTTTATGGTTTATTGCGTGACAGCCTTTGTACAAAAACAGGAACCGAAACTGTAAGATTCTTCAAAGACGTTTGGCGCTTGCTCTTACCGTTTACCACCACCGCTGCCTGACGTCCTCGGTCATTCCACACTGCACCTTCATGAGGTGGGTTACTCGAACAAACCCTCTTAGAGGTCGGGTTTGAGTGCCCCGGTTGTGTAGCTGTCTTTCGAGCCCTGCCTCTCACCTTTTTCCTGCCCTGAGATACTGACTGTGCATTTGAATAGCTGAATTAAACGAGGAAACGGGTTAGTCAAATCACCTGTTGGCCTCGTTCAGTCCTGGCTGTCTGAAAGTTAACACACGTGAAGACACTGATGCTGATTAATGAGGGACCAAAGTAAAGCTCTTTATTTTCCTGACGCAGTCTGGATATAATTCATGTTTTCTTCTGTTTTCCCAGTCTTTCAACGTGTTTGTTGATTGATCCAAGTCACACAGGAGAATGAATGAACATAAACATTAGTTTTTAGAGAGAAAATATATTTAAAATAATGAGTTATTATTTTAAAGCTAAAGCAACTTTTTCCCAGCTAGGCCTCTTTGAGCTGTTTGTAAATGACATGCCCAAATTAAAATATTATCTATCTGAGTAAATCTCAGCAAGTACAACGTGCATTTGAATCGGTTTGGTATCAAAATAAAGACAACGTGAGAGAAGTGTAGGAATAAATATACCAGGTTAGAATAAATCAAGATAACATACAGCATAAATGAAGCATCTTGCCTGACAAAATGCTACACTTTTAGAGTGAAAATCTCTTCCAAGTCTGTCCAGTTCTTCCAAGTTACTAGTGTAACTTGGAGCTTGTGCATCATGCTACAAGCAGTTCTGAAAGTGAGGCACAGAGAGACCAGGCACATTCAGGAATAAATGGATGGCTTTCTCTTTGGCCAAATCATCATGGAGACAGTATGCTGCACCATAATAATCACTCCAAAGTGTTTGTGGAAGGAAAAAAAGAGAAAGAGACTCAAAGTGTATGAACAGATTTATAGGAACAGGAACACAAACTCCAAAATACTGACAACTCAAAACTTAGGCAAGTACTTATTTCAACACTTCACTTTTTTTGTTTTTAAAGTGGTCTATGGAATACAAAATGTTCTAATACTATTACGAGACATATTGTAATTACTGCAGTTATACAATATGTGTAACATATAACATATAACATATGTAACATCCACAAAAACAATTTTTCAAGGTGTGAGAGTTGGTTTTGCTATGACCTGAGCTGTATGCTTGTGGCAGTAACGAGTGCAGCTCAAAGGAAGAAAAGCTTGTCCGACAGCTGGATGGCCGGCTTTGAGTGCAGGTACTGGCCCGACAGGTAAGCCAGCTTGTGGGCATACTTGCATGGCGCTGGAACACGAATGGCACCCGGGAAGTTCCAGTACAAATGACACAGCTTAAAAGTCAGCCTGGAGAGGGACGAAGCCATAAATGTCAAATGTGTTTTGGCACTGACAAAACAAACTCCATCAACAATTTAGGAATCATTCACACTGGCCAAAATACAGGTGGTTAGAACAGGGTCCACATAATTCCACAAAATCCTAAATTAATGGTCGTTTGTGTGTTGCTTTCACTGCCAATGATATTTGTCATTTAAGTTCATTTGAGACTCGTGTTAAAAATGTTGTTCTATTGTAGGAACCTTTACCAGTTGGTGTACAGAATTTGAAAAAAAAAAAATGTGACGATGTGCAGCAGTAATGAGAATGATGCTTATTGTACCTTTGCAAATGGTCTGGTGTGAGGTTTGCCGTGTTGTATAAAGAGATGTAGTGGGTAGGAAGTGCGCAGCCCTGGCGAATGTGGTGCGCCTTCAGAAAAAAGTCCACCCTGAATCGAAAAAAAAAAAAGAAAGAAAAAACTTCAGTGTTAGAATGACATTTCTAACTATTTTCAGTGTTTTTTAAAACAATAATATAAATAATCCTTAGTTGCAGTCCTATACAAAATAGCAATAACAATCAACTACAGTAAACTACAGTAAAATCCTGGTTTTACATAAATGCATGAGCCATGATCTAATGACACATTTACAGCACATCTTCTTGATGATATTGATGACAAATTGTACAGTGGGGTATAAATATTTTTACTGAAGGATCAGAGTACTTCCCATCTATGTCTATCAAGGCGAACAGACACTTCATAAATCTGACATCAATTCATTAGAGAAGTGCTTCATGTCGTACGGGCTCGTTAAGTTGCTTTGGTCAGTTGCAACTTTGTTAGATAAACGTTTACTAAAAGGCTGTGTATTGAATTTGTTGTCAAAGAAAATGAACAGGAAGTCCCAGTTCATGCAGCGTTATCAGCGTTATGAGCAAGCTGGGCAACTGTAGCAACAGTCAACAGTTAGGGACCATCAAAAAACTGTGAAAGAATTATTGGCAAGTCTTTTTCCACTGCAGGATATTCCTCCAACTTCAACTTGACTCATTACGTTGCATGCTGCCACGCTTTGCATGGTTACCGCGAAACAAAAGGGTGTCTAAATGTCGCTTGTCTGATGGGGCAAGGAAAAAAGAATTACAAACATTGTTTTTCTGCAGGGCTGATGACTGGAGCCTCTAAGGAGTGAAGCGTTTCTCTTCCTTTTTAACTCTGTTGAGAGCTGGTAGTACCAATAGTGTGCTTGTGAGAAAATTGTGAAGTGAAGCGCAAGCAAACAATTACACTATTCTGGAAATAAGAGTGAAGTTGTGTGGTGTGGCACAGGGTTTGAAAACGTTAAAACAACAGCTGTGTAACATCTTGACATCTGACAAGCCTTAAATTTCGACAGAATGTACTGACAATTTATTTTATAGACTGAGACTGACCGGTCTTTCTGAGTGAGAGTGTGATCAAGAACAGTTCCAGGTGGAGGTGTGACAAAGCTGCTTGCAGTGCAGGAATAAAAGGTCATGTTGGTGCGCTTCTGCACCACAATGAAGACCAGCTTGGGCTCATAGCCGGGGAAAGTCGCAAAGCAGTTGATCAGCTGTGGGATCTCGTACTGCTCCACCATCCTCAGCTGACCATCTGACACACCGTCCCGATACACCACAATCTTCTCGGGTAAGTTGTGGTTCACCTGCACAAACGAACAAACACAAAAGCCATTGGCTTATCTAGTTACGGCATGCCACTCCAGCTTCCCACTCTATATTTCATTAAGATGATGAACCAGCTGACAGGAACACAGAAAACAAAAGAGGGAAGGTCTGTCTCCATCATCTGTGATGGATGTGATCTGCCTTGGACAAAAAAGCATGGTCTAGAAATATGGTTGTACAAATCACAAGCCATTTCATGTTTGTATCCTGGTGGTATTTACCTCGTAGTACTTTTGCAGTGCGGCCAGAAAGCAAGCTCTGTAGCCACTGATCAGCTCCTCTGTGGGTATCTGGAAAGTTACACTGGAGTACCAGCGGGTGAGTGAGCTGGGGGGGTGGGGATATCCACAGTTACAGTCTAAAACAGCAACATTTCTGACATTCACCTGCAGACTGAATGTGTTTTTGTTTTACCAGGATGTTCTCATGCATTCTTTGTTACCTGTTCACACTTGCAACAAAGCCCATGACTGACCGATGCTTCTTGCTGGGGTCATGATGGACATCAACACCAACCACCATCAAGTGTTTCTATTGAGACACACATTGATTAGGAGATAGAGGTTATTATTTCCCCATCGAGTGTAGTGATTTAAAGCTCCAGTGCATAAGAAGTATCTTCCTGCTCTTGTAAGACATGATACCCACCAGAGGGATACTGACAGTCCACAGCTCCCCTCCTAACTTGCTGTTTATCTGTAGGAGTATCTTTTGGGCAATGTTCTTCAGCTTCTGTTGCTGACAAATTGTCTGCACATTGATGACCTGATGAAAAGAAAAGAAAGAAAGAAAACAAAACAAAACAAAAAGCCACACACACAAAAATATTTACTTTTACCTTAGAGAAAATATTAAGTCATTTGGTTGTCAGTTCAAAACACTATCATTCAGTTCTAAACCAGCCATGGTTTAACCTGTGATGGGACAGGACTTTCCACACAGCAGAGCTTCTTGATGGCACTGTAGAGATCCTCTCTGTTGCCAACAATGATGCACACTACGAGCTGCATGTTAGGCTGTAAACAGACAAGAAATGCATAGTAAGCTTGGCTCAGTGGTACCAGATACAGTTTCAGCATCACAGTATTCAATAGTAATGACAAGATTTACAATGCAAAAAAGATCTAGTGAATTTGGTCACATTTTGCATTAACACCTTGGCAACAACATAAATGCAGTTTGCATTTCACGGTACAAAATCATTCAGGGATCAACAGTAAACATTGCTATGACTGCCCAAAGCAACCAGTCATTTTGCACTGCTACACAGTTTAAAAGAGAGACCAATTCCTTAACCTGTTTGTGCAGATAGGGTTAAAACGGACCCGCCGGCGGGTCCAGATCAAATTCGGGGATTTACTGCTCATATACGTCTCCCATTTTCGAAATACAAACAAAATACCCATATATCTATCTTCTGTCATGTCAGAGCTTTGTGCTAAAGGAAAATTGGCTTATGTTATAAATACGTTATTCAGAAATAGCCACATTAGCTTAGCATAGCAATTCCCATTGACGAACACAGGAAGTAACATCCTTCTAAAACATTCATATTTATAAAGTTTTAACATTTCGAGTGAGCGCAAATGAAGGCATAATGTCATTATTTACCTTTTAGTCGTGTGGAAACTGGTCTTCATTGCATGGGAAAGGTCAAAACAATGCTTTATATCCTTAGTCATTCCATCGTGTAAAATAGTCGTATTTCCCCATAAAAATCCACCGCAGTCTTCTCTAACTCGTTCTGACCAGCAATCGCAAATTTACTCGTAATGTTATACATGAATAGAAACTTGAAGATGTCCTCTACAAAACCAAAAGGTATTTATTTGTAATCCGCTGAGTAATTTCCGAAGCAGACGCTGTGTTTCATGTGTGCGCCGTGCACCCGAGTTGTAAACACAAAAGCATCGTCCAACTTTCTTCCTTGTTGCCGGTGTCAGGCTCATCTGAAGTGATTGACACCTCTTTCAACGAATAGTAAACCGACAAATGAACATTTAGGGGTTAGGGTGTCATGATTTCCCCAATGATGTCTGTGGACAGGAGGCGTGCGTAAAGCCCTGCGCCGCAGCTGAACTCATCGGGAGTCATTGACCGACGTCATTACGCATGTGTAACCTGGCGAATTAGCAAGTGTCACCGTGTTGTTGGCAAACTTTTGTTTGTTTGGTGAAGTTTGCAGTTTGAAGTTTGCAGTTTGCAGTTCCTGCAAGTTTTTACCTCTACACATCATGGCCAGGCCTAAACGTCTGACTCTTGAAGAAGTGCACGCAGCACTTTTTCAGGCAGACGACGATTTTGACAGCGGAGAGAGTGATGCTGAGTCTGTAGCTGCGAGTGCAGACTCCGTCGAGGAGGACGCGTTTGAGGACGGTGTCGACGTCGTCCTCGACATGTAAGTGACTATGTTTATAAATTCAGATATATTGTTTCAGATTATAATGTTGTCAAAGTTGTGCATCAGCATACTCATACCTAAGCAATGAATCAGTCCAAATAGCAATGTCCAAGCTTCAGACTAGTGGCCTTTACAACTTGTTATATCCAGTATAGCATAGGAATATTATAGGGATAATATAGTATATAACACTACTTAGCAGTAGGATAGAATACAATGCAGTACAATACAATAGGCATTGATATGTTATTATGTTATTGTTATTGATGGGTTATTGTTTATTTATATTTATATTTATACGTATTTGGTACAAAATAAAAAAAAATGCTTTACAATGGGAATGCTTTATAAATCAAACCATTTTTGAATTTGAATATTTGTGTTCCTACAGTGCTGAACCACCAGCCAGTCCTGTCCCTCTCTCCCTTCATCCCAGTGACCCTGTGGAAGGGCCCTCTACATCATCTCCAACAGCAGTGAAGCGTAAGTGCAAGCGCAAGCACAAGCACACAGCTTTAGCAGGCACCAGGACATCTCAGCGCCGTGCCAGAGCTGTGGCGCAGCGCAAAACCACAGCCTCATCAAGCCCCCCTGCAGTAGTACACCCCGACTCTGCTGAAGAGGACAGTGAGGTGGAGGAGGAGGAACACTGGCACTCGATGAAAGAGGATGATGTGGAGCCTCATCCACTACCATTTCGTCCCAGGAGGACCCCTGGGGTGCAGCTGGATCCTCATGTGGAGTACAGTCCATGTGATCTTTTCCAGCTTTTTTTTAGCAAAGAAGTTGTACGTGTTTTGTGCAGGAACACAAACATCTACGCTGCAAAAAAAATAGCTGGTGGCCAGAAGAGGAAGTGGAGTGATGTGACCATTGATGAGGTTTACCACTTCTTGAGCCTTGTCATCTATCACGGCCTGGTGAAGACAACAGCTGGGCGTGATATGTGGAGAAGGGGCCGTTTGTACAGTTTGGCTTTCCCTGCGTCCGTTATGCCTGGATACCGCTATGAAGCAATACTGGCGTTGTTTCATATGAGCGATCCAGCTGATGACGTCGCCAATGACCTGCTTCGAGGCCAGCCTGGCTTTGATGGTCTCTGCCGCCTCAATCCACTTCAGGATCAAATCCTGACTGCCTGCAGAGCATACTACCATCCACGTCAGAACCTCTCGGTGGACGAGCGTATGGTTGCCACTAAGGCAAGAATTGGGATGAAGCAGTTCATGAAGGAGAAGCCCACCAAGTGGGGGTATAAGCTGTTTGTGCTGGCGGACAGCTCAAATGGCTATACTTGTGACTTCACCATCTACGAGGGAAAGGCAAGGACGCCGTCTGGCCAGGGCCTGAGTTTTGATTCTGTGGTGAACCTGCTCAGAGTCCCATATCTCGGCACTGGGTATGGTGTTTTTGTGGACAACTTTTACACCAGCGCCAAGTTGTTTGTTCACCTCCACGGAATTGGCTTCGGCGCCTGTGGCACAGTCAGGGAGAGCAGGCTTGGCTTCCCACGAACCACCATCAACGCCTTGCCAAAAGCCGCTGCCCGGGGTGACATGAGGTGGATCAGGAGTGGGCCATTGCTTTTTGTGAAATGGAAGGACACAAGAGAAGTAGCAATGTGCTCCACCATCCACAAAGCCTACACAGGGAAGACCAGCGCACGGCGGGTGAAAAACAAGCGGACTGGCATCTGGTCAACAGAAAACATTCCCATCCCCGAGCCAGTCAGTGCATACAACAAGTTCATGGGGGGCGTGGATTTGTCCGATGCACTGATCAAATATTTTTCTGTCACCCAGAAGACCAGGAGGTGGTACATGAAGCTCTTCCTGCACTTTGTGGATATCGCTGTCGTGAACAGCTTCCTCCTCTACAAGGAGATGGCAGTGGCTAAGGGTGAGAGGGCCCTCACTCAAAAGGCCTACAGAGAGGTGCTGTGCTGTCAGCTTGCTGATGTGGGGCAACAACAGCCATGTCCACCAGCAGAGACTTCCGTTGAAGCCACTGGTGGGCCATCTACCTCTGGCCAGGAAAAGCAGAGGCCAAAAGGGTGCTTTCCTGTCCCCATTGGAGCCCCCTCTTCAGATCCCAGACTGAAGGCAACCGAGGGCAGGAGGAAGTGTGTCCACTGCAAGAAGAAGACTATCTTCATGTGCAGGTCCTGTGAAGTGCCACTCTGCATTATTGTGGACAGACTTTGCTTCACAGAGTGGCATGATCTACAGTGCACACAATGAAGCACTCTTTTGTAAATAGTTGTAAATAGTTTCCAGTGTGTTATTTCAGTGTTCCAGTGTTCCAGTTTTTATTTTTTATTTATTTATTTTTATTTTACACAATTTTTGCCTCCTAAAATCCAACCCCTCGTCCACGTCGTAGGAGGTGGTAACAGCATATTGCAGGTATGTAAGTAACTGTGCTGGCAAACGGGGCTCTGGTATGGACTGTTTTCACTTATATACTCACAATCACTCCAAAACATATTATTTAGTAGGTACTATATAGGTATTTATAGGTATTTATAGTATTTATAGGTACTGAAGTTCTTGTGAATTTTAGTCTGGAATGCAGTAAAATGTATTTGTACTATTTCAAAATGAAGGAAAAAAAATACAAATTACAATCACCCCCTTTTGTATGGTGCAATTTTTTTTTTGGAGAGCTTGGAGAGGTTTTGGAGAGGTTTTTGGAGAGGTTGGAGACGCCTATTTGTACCCTATGGAAATGGTTGTGTAGCACCTATGTACTTTTATGTATCTACTTCAAATTTTGGATTTTACTTTCCAAGACCATGTAGAATCAGGGCATGTACAGTTTGACAGTTTGATCTTTTCTTATCAGCCTTGAACTCACTGAAAACTAAAAAAAAGTTAGGCGATTTTTACTTTTTTGACATTTTATGCTATGTATGATCTTCTGAAATGGACACTTAATGAGTAAAATAAACAGCTAGACATCAATACATGTCTTGGCCCATGTGTCTTCTTTAATTTAAGCCCCCATTTAGCCATGTGCTACATGTATAGCATGAGATAATGAATGCTGAAGGCTATGTCTACAAAACGTCTCCAAATTTTGCTGAATTCCTATTTGCAGAAAGGGGTTAATATATATAATTACCGCAGTAATATTTCTAGTGGTGTATTAGGTGCTCTTATATTGTAATGCACAAAACACTATATAGCCAATATGATTCTACATGGCTCAGAGTATATTTACTTCTGTGCAATAATTATCCTCATGCTTTAAGACTAAATATCAAATAGAACAAACAGTACATTTATCATATGTGTGCTGCTCTTGTACTGTAAAATGTCTAGTAGTATTTGGGTTCAGCTCCATCATCACTTCTTGAAGCCGCATTTTAAACCTAACATCTGTTTTCCACACAGACGTGACACTTGGGCAGCCGTTTAGTTGAGAAAGTGACTACTCACTGAGAGACTACCTGAGCTACAAGTCTGCAGGCAAGACTACAAAACATCAGCTTGTTAAAATCATGATTGCAGAGCAAGACAATTTCATGTGGACACATTGTGTGTGATGCATGTAGCATTAAACTATTGTTGCACCTAATAGGAATTTCTATTTTATGCCATACCTCACTGGTGAGCATAGAGTGGATGCTCTTGACGTAAGTCTCTGTGCGATCATCTCTCAGCTCCACGAGAATGGGCCGCTGCACTTGCATTCCCATAGGCCTAGCCACCTTGGTAAAGGTGTCGATCAGCTCTTTGACCTGCTCTGCACAGCGGCGAGGGTAGAAGATGGTCCAGATATTCAGAGGGATCTAAGAGTAAGAAGCAAATGAATACAGCAGCCATTCCTGAGACTGAGGCACAATAACAACGTGGTTACGCAGTGATGCCTGACAAGGGCAGACAGCAAAAGAGCGATTTGGTAATAATACATAAAGCCTACACATATCACTAGTACCTGAACTGTGAAACCAATTTTTACTGTCAGCAAAATGACCCTTAAAAATAAAGAGTTTCATTTTGGTTAAACAAAAAATTTAAGTATTATGGCCTGGAAGACAAAGCTGATATAAACCTGATTTTATATCAACTTTGACTCATACAGTATTATTAAATACAGTTGTGAGGGACCAAAGTGGTCTCCCCGAATAACGGGATCTAGGCGAGATCGGATTCAGGCAGAAGAGGTTGAAAATAGGAGGCAGCAAAGCGTCAGGTGCCAGGAAAAACCCTTTTATTCTCCCGGAACACAAGGTTTTCACAGACAGGAACAATGCAGGAACAACGCAGGAACTAAACAACAATGGCAAACACTCACAGCAGTACATGGCAGTTCTCCCTAGGAACAACAAGAGCAAAAAGAGGCTCCTTTAAATAGGGCTGCTGGCTGAGCCCAAACGGTCCAAACCATTATGGAGGGGATTACCAATAAACATAATGGTGATACAAACAAATAAATAATACATAAGTTAATTTACCCACACACCAAATATTTACACACCACACAATAACTTTATACAAACACCACATAGCCAACACCATAAAGAAATAAAAACCCCCTGAGTGCAATGGGCCGTGCCCCCTTGCCCCGTGCTCAATAAAGTCCACCCCTGCAGCGGCGCGCGCTTCCGCAGAGGAGCAGTGGAGCTGGACCGGGAGTGCAGGTGACTGTGAGTGTATGGCAAACCAGAGTCTTTACAAACTGAAATGAAGAGGTGGACGAATAGTGGGTACCTCACCACACGCCTGGATGCTAGACCGGGGAGAAAACTGACACGGGTGAGTTGTGGTTGTGGTGAGTGAGCGACGCAGCGGGATGAATTTACAGCGCCGAAGCGTCCATGGCGTACACCACGCCAAACATGTCACCAAGCATTTAAAATATATATAAACGGATGACAGAGTCCATTTCTCTGTGTGCGTGTGTGTGTGTGCGCACATGCATCCGCGTATACATGCGCCACAAAGTCCAAAAAGTCTTTTTATTTTCTGACGCTGCTTCGCAGGCCACGTCATCAAAACCGCGTCCCTCGTGGGAGACAGTGAGAAGGGGGGTGCTCACCTTCTCACAACAGTACATAAGCAAATGTACATGGTATGATAATAGAATATTTTCATAGCCCAGTCTACCATGACATCTGTATACCCCTGCAACCCTAGTTGTCTGACACATTAATTTATACTAATGAAATTTATCTCCAATACTCACAGAGCTGATAGAAGCATCCCTGGTAATCTCTCTGGACCAGCATACATCAGCACCTGTGGCAAAGGATGAAGACTGCAGACAGATGGTTTCAACAGGCAGAGTTCTGCCTTTAATCTGCAAGAGAGGAATCCAATACACAATAAACTGTCAAAATCCAAGGAAGCGTGATAACAACAAACTACATTTACCCCCTCACGGTTGTATGCTCTTGTGCACCAGTCAAGTTGCAGTTTATGTCCATGTCTCTCGAGATTTATATAACGTATGTAGCGACTGATAGAGAACTTCATTGCATCAGGTGAGCAATCACCTGAAGCTCAGTATCATCAAAACCAGTGGGCTTGTGGTGGACTTCAAGGCTTCAGATATGGATGTTGCAGCAAAGAAGCTACAAATTCTAAAACATGGATGAATCACACACAACCTGGCAGTACAGAAGTTTTTGCAGAACATTATGATGAAGCTAACCTTTTCAATATAAGATTTTCTCACTTCATCATTTTATCATATTTAATGATTAAAATAGGCTCCAACCAGGATTTATGGTTATGGCTTTTAAAGAAACATGATTTACAGCGACTTTAGAAAAGTAACAAGTAGCTTGAATTGTATTCTTGGACTGAACAGAAGAAGTGTGAAATTAGACATATCACATCATATTTAAAAAACGCCTTTGTCTCTGCACAATTGTCTTGTCCAGTGAGAACACAGAGTTGCGCTGTTTGCAATATATGGACGTTTGTCTCTGAAGTGACACCGAGTTTAAGTGAAGCTGAGCCTCACCACAAGGACTTCGGAGCCGATCTCCAGTCCCCATCGGCTGAGCTCCTTCAGACTCTCAGGGTTGGTGCGGAGGTTCTTCAGAAGCTGTTTAATTGAGTGGAGGTGCTGCTCCCCGCTTACATTGATGTGCATAGTCAGGTCCTAAAATACAGGGAACAGTCTCTCTTTGGTATGTAGTAAGTACAACATAATAAAGAAATGCTCAAGCTGCTAAACCTTGTGACTGTAACTGACCTGTCATTACAAACTTACCGTTTGTTTGATTACCATGTCTGGGAATTTTTGTAAATTGAGCCGAAAATGACTATTTTTTAGAGTTTTAGCCTATTTAGCCTAACCTTTAACATCACAGAAAATAAACACTGCACATTGTTGTTGTTTTTACTAGGGTACGTCTGAGCATGGATGGCAGTAGCTTATTCCGGTGGTAGCGATGCAGCAGAGAAGCTTGATGTTATTCACATACAGGCAGAGAATGAAATGCTTCACATTCATTAAAATTTTATTAACCTGGTACCTACTGGCTTAAGACCCGAAGAACAGAATCATTTTGGCTTCTATGTAGTTGGAGGGAAAACGGACTGGACAAGAGCCACAGTGTATCAAAATTGGCTCTAACTAAACTAAATATGAACGGCATAGGATAGGATAGGAACGACATCTCATCCTTTCAGCTGCTAAATGTTTGTATGAGACCAGCCGCTGAGAGGAAAAACACTATGCTGATAAGTCAAATGTACCTTCATGGCTCTTTGGTCCTTCCTCATTTTCTCAGGAATTCCTGTCATAAAGGAGAGCTCTGGTACTAAAAGGATCTCTCCAGTGATGATCTGCTGCAATAAAACAATATTATACAATTATCTACGCAGTTAAGTCTTTCAATTTCCCCTTTGGGGATCAATAAACGATCATTTGATCTTGCTGATATACTGTAATTCTCTTTGTATCATTATACTTCCTGTATCAGGTACTTTTCTTGTCGACAGTAAAAAAACATATTGCAATTTTCAGGTGCATCCAGGCATAGGATTTTGTGAAATTATAATAAGGCATTTGTTCAAGCAAAAAAATATAATAAAATAATAACTGTATGTTGGCAGAGACAGCTTTTAGCTGTCCCTGTACAGTCCGATTCTCATACCATTGCAACCCCATTCATTTACACACACTGAACAAGTATTACTGAAGCCTGAGTAGACTGCTTAGGCAAAAATAAAGTGCCCTTAACATGGGAAATGCAGGGCAGCTTGACATGACAAACATTTGTGTTGTTGTAAAGCAATTATATTGCACTGAAGTGCATTTTAAGTCCTGACATGTCCTCATTGTAAGACTTATTGTAGCCACATGGTGGCAATCTGATCCAAGAATTCAAGCCATGTCAACTAACTGATCCACTGTGAGGAGCCTTAAAGAAATACAGCTGATTATGTGTGACCTTTAATTATTACATTATAATAGCTGATGCTGAAGAGAGGTTTTACCTTGCCGCCTGGTTTAGACCTTTCCTTCGGCCGATGTACGAGCAGAGGCTGGTCCATGTCTTTGATCGTAATCCCATAATTCTTGCTGTTAAAATATTAAAGCCCAAGCATGCGAAGACAATAATTGTGTTTAAATGAAACAAGCAAACAATGCCAGTCGGATACAAAATAAAGTGGATTAAACTCGAGGTTGTAAGCCTCCATGCACCAGTCAAGTTGCAGTTCACATCCATGTCTGTCCAGACCCATAATATATGTTGTGGCTGATAGAGAGCTTTGTCACATGGTACAACAGCAATCACCTGAAGCTCAATATCATCAACGTCAACATGCTTGAGGTGGACTACAAGTCTTCAAAATGAATGTTCCTGCAGAGAAGCTACAGATTATAGAATATCTATGCAATCAACATGGTGTCAAGGTGGACACTCAAAATGAGAGTCACGAGTTCAGTATCAGACCAACTGTGAAATACGGTCACAATATGCTCTTCTGTTCCTGACTTATGCTATTGAATCATGGACAGAGGAGTGTTTTTTCAGAACATCTGGATTTAAAATCTCATCATTTTATCCAGTGTAAAATTTTGTCTGTATGACTTCTATGAGGTCACAGTGACCTTTGACCACCAAAATCAAATTATTTAATCTTTGAGTCCAAGCAGACAGATGAGCCACATTTAAAGAAATTTCCTAAAGGTTATCCTGAGAACTTGAGTTCACAAGACAGAATTCATGGCCAAGTCTCACCTGTAGTACTCCGCGAAGGTGGTTTCTGTGCCATCCATCAAAGTGAAGGTGTCTTTGGGTGACTTGTTCCACTCAATGGCATCAATACGGTAGGTGCGGTTGTTGTAGCGGGTGATGACGATGCTGCCAGCGAGTTCTTTGGTGCATTCATCTTGAAACTTGCCTTTGCTTTGTTGGTGCAAAATGTTCCTGGAAGACAGCAGGGGTCAAGCTCAGTTTTCCCTTTTCTATTTAAACAGAGGTGGAAAAACTAGAGCCAAAGCACTTCAGTTTATAAATAAACCATAGATGCAACAGAAACACTGCACTAGACTGTTGCATTTGGCAATTCACTGCCCTCCAGCTCACCTCTAAATACCACCACATTCCTAGAGGGAAGGGTTATAGTGGTTGAGGGTATTCACGGTGCTGTCTCATGAGGACAGATGCTCTAAAAACATCACATCTTACAAACTGCCATTTTAATATATATGAGTATATCCCTGAATCTGACATCTATAGCTCAGTGGGGTTTAGTCATGGCATGTTTAATGTTTAAACTTTTATAAGCATGACTGAGTACCCACGCAGAAGAAATAGAATAAATGATGTGCTCTGGATTTTACTATATAGTCCAACAGGCTATTTATAATATAGCAGATTTCCCAGCTCATTACTGATGTTTGTGACTTCGAACTGTTGCAAAATATAAACAGCGAGCAGGCAAGACTTTTTAGGAGCAAACTGAGCTCCGTTACAAAACTGGAAGTATGAACAAATACAAAGACATTATATAAAGAATCAGCACTTCTGTACATAATGCTTTCTGAATACAGAAGTATTCATAAATATTTTATAAATGAAAGGCCAGTTTTGCTAGAAAACACACATATCATAGAAAACATGACTTATGAATATTAATCTGTTTGCTCTTGTTTGCACACTACTGTTGAATTGCTGTGTGAACTTACATGACATCCATCACAGAGTCAGTCCTCAACACTTTGTGACAGACATCCACACACATGTACAGGCCTCCATCTGTGTGCTTGATGCAGGTTGAATAGCCTGGCCACACTTGCAGCCTATAAAAACACACAACAGAAAAATAAACTGATGACAGTTGCTAGGATACAAGCTGGCGTTGGCCCTTTGGTGTTACAAGTTAGTACAAACCGATGTTTTCCAAGAACAACTGCGCCTGCTGGATCGTAGTGACTTTGACCCATCAGCTTCAGTCCAATGATTTTCATTGCCCTTGTAAAAACAACAACAAAAACACTGGTAATGTCCTGTCATTTCTCAAGAGTGAAATGATAGGTGTATAATATGGTAAATAATTATGGTTTCTTAGTTTATTTCATTAATGAGCATTTATGTATACAAGGAAAAATGCTCCAATTTCTAGAGCAGCCATGGCTTGAGTCAGACAGGAAGTTAGTCAGGAAGAATCTCATCAACTTATTAGTGATAATTAAAATGAACTAAGTGAATACAAAATAAAGACTAAGGTCATTAAAATTGGGGGAAAATATCCACAACTATACCATCATGTCATTGTTTGCAAGTGGACGAAAACCAATTTGAGCATGTTTTATTTTAAATTTCCAACCCGACAGGTTGAAGAGTATTGTGGTGCACATGGTGAACATCAGCGATAACAGATTGCTGATGTTCACCATATGCAGTTTTGGTAAACACAACTGATTAGTATTTTGACACAGATGTGTTTCAGTTTAGTCTTAGATTTCACTTTAATTGTCAACATTGTCAATCTTCGACGAGACAACATAGACTAATTACTTTAAAATAAAAATTACCTCCTGAGCACCACGTTGTAGAACGGGACGCATAGATCTGAGCTGGGTGGCAAAATCTTTGTCATCTGAATTTTGATTTGTATTTCCTCATTATCGGTCCGTCTCAGACTCTTGAGAGCAACCACCTGCAGATCACCCAAATATTATGCAAAAAAATAATCTAGTGTTAAGTTCAGCACTTTGACTTACAGATTTTGAACTGTATAACTGTGCACCAATACATTTCAACTGACAAGCATTTTTTAAACAGTTTAACACCTTTGTGGGGACTTAGCCATCTTCATGCACGGAACTTAGCTCAACTAAAAATTACAATGACAAAAGTATACACGGTTGCCTGTCTGCTTCCACCAGAACCTGTCCAAGTGCAGTTAACACACCTTAGTCAATTAGCCATGCAGCTTATAATTGATACCTACGTCATCCATCTTAACAGGCAGGTACAGTATGGAGCCATCAAATGCTACTACGTCCCCTGTGGTCGAGCGGTGATCTTTCATCATGCTGAAACGCATCGCCATCGATTCAACATTTGGGCTGAAAGATAATATTGAAAAAATACATACAGTACTTTAATCCCAGTTACCACAGTCGACCGACAATGTGAATGATAATAAAAAAGCGTTAGTGGCTTGTGGCACTAAACGTGGGACTTTACTGACACTAACACCTCAGTGTAATTTTAGCTTCAACTGTCCATGTCCATTTTTGGATCGTGTCTGGGTTAGAAAATAAACCTCAAAATCAAAATCTCAGCCATTTATTTTTGTTGAATGGTTGATGAGACATGATACTTACGTGTATGTTACATGATACTGATAAACAGCTTCATTCGTGCAACAAATCGGGATGTGGTTTGAGCCAATAGTTATTGGATTTCCTTTTATTCCAGCCTTATTAGGTGCCTCACTGACCAGATGGGAAATATACACAAAAAGATCATTCCAGCACAATACAAACAGTCACTTTATGGTAATGGTAGTTTAATATTAAAAGCTTAAGAGAATAATCGTCCTGACAAACAACAAAAAGAATCAGCATTGATAAGGGCTGGCTGATGTTTTGTGCTGCACTGCATCTGTAAAATGCAACTGCAATTGAACACATCACAAATTTGGGGCTGCTGACAGCTAACGTGCACATACTGTCCCCTCTGTGCATCTTTTTGTATAAACAATAAAAGTATCATATACTCACTATACAATCTGAGAAGGTAACATTTGCTTTGTTTTGCATCAGCATCATCAGTCAACAGGATGGAAGAAGGGGAGGTGGATGAGAAATGTAACAGCAATGCACAAATCACAAAACTAAACTCAGTAATGGCTGGTAGACACATAATGGCAGCCGGAGGTCATTTTGGTGTGTCAAGACCCTGAGATGTAAATGAAAAGCAGAGAGGTATACTTACTGGCCTGCTTCCATTTGCAGCTCCATCTTTGCAGGTGCAGCCGTGGACAACTCCAGCACCTCTCCAGTGGCGGACATGGACATGGTTCCTTCACACAATTTACATTTTAAAATCAATATAATTTTTCAGGAGTCATTCTCACTCTTAATAACACTTCATATGTAAATAATCAAGTAGTGCATTAGTAAAAGTGAATAGAAAGCACAACACATTTAAACATTTTTTGTCATTATATTTCAAGGATTAAAGTTTTTATGACATTCATGAAAGCTAAATATCCTTTTTAACCGAGCTGAACAAAACATTTGATATGTTGCAATGTTTTGTAAATTGTCAGATTATTGTTCATTCATCAGTTTCCTTACCTGGGTGGGAAGTCTGAGAGTGTATGGCTGCTTGTTGCTCAGAAGCTGGGCAAAAGGACTTGACAGACCCTGGAGAAAAAGACGGTGGCAGAGCACATCCTCTTGCTGCTCCAAGCGGAGGCTTCGCTGCTCTTCCAAGTCCTGCCATCGTATGAGGAAACAAACTTCTGCCATGGAAACAGCAACCGGCGAGAAAAGCTGATCAGTTTTTCCAATACAAATTGGAATAAGTCTGTATCAATGACACATCTAAATCAATCAGGGTACTCTTTATTATGAAAATTAGGAAATCTTTATTACATAAATATTTTATGGCCCATATACCTATAAGACTAATCTGATTGAATAAATTTTTTTGCAAATATATTGTTTTGACCAACAAAAAAAAAACAAAAACCTAAGATGCCCTCAAACAGAAGTTACAAACAATATTTACTGTGGGAAACCCAAGGCTAGCCTTTATGAGAAAACATGTGTATCTTAAGATCTGTTCACACACAAGCTTCCCTTACATTTACAGGAACAAAAATGCCTCACAAACTACTTCTGTCATACCAACATCTTGCTCCCAAAGACTAAAGACTAAGTAAAAGCAGCAGCTCGCGGTCCAACACAACACACAACATATGTATTAGCATTCGTAAAGGTTCTGTTCTGTCAAACAGACATGAGAGACAAGCTGAAAACGTAGCTGAAAGATGCCCTGCACCAACATTTCAGTTCATTAGGCACACTTAACTAAAACTCACTGCAATCTCATAACTGCTTAAATGTACGATCCTTGTTGAAACTTGCGTTAGAGAGGTGCTAATTCCATCTTGAGGACATAGTGTGGTTTGTGGTGCTGTTGTGGTACTGTGTTTCTTATATTTAGCAGACAATACATTGGATCTTGTTGGTCTTCTGCCACTTACCTGCTGCCTCTGCCTATCACTTCTTCAGTCTTGCTGAAGCTCCATGGGCTGCTCATGAAACCTACTGGGGTACCTTGCATCTTCACATCTCCAGAATGCCCAGATGCTCCTCTTCCTACAACAATATCACCATAAAAACTCAGCTCTTATGGTTCCTCTGCTGTCGCAGTTAGTTACTCAAGTATGTTGAAAATGCATAATTATCGGAACTGATCCACTGAATTTGCCATTTTTAAAATTGTATACAATGCATGCACTTTCTTTGCACCGTTCTAATTGTGTTCCACATGTAAGAAAAATACTGCACGAGTGATATAGTAAGGATTAATTATTCTTATTCATTAACCATTATAACATACAGATGAATTTGTCCACAGATGACATATTACCTATAACTGTGCCGCATCTTACAGTGGTAGTTATACCAGCATTTTGATTACATTGTCAGAGTAGCATGCAAAGTATTTTCATTCTTAATTGTTAATATACAGTAGCTAACACTAACTAAAGAAAACAGTAATAGGTTCCAAGTCTGTTCAGTCCTGTCCCATTAATTCCAAGTTCTAAATACAGACCTACGGTCAGTGTTCCTCTTCCCCATGGGGTTACTGAGGGCTCAATACCCATTTCTGCGAACATTGAGACTAGTACTGATGGTTTACCATGGGTAGGGATGTCAACCTACAAGCAGACAAAAGCCGTAAGTACCTCTTAATTGTGGGTGGAAAAATTAAAACAAATTGCACATGCATACAGACGCCATTCTGCACCCAACCTCTTTTGTTGCGATGGTCTCTTCTGTAAGCTGTTGGGTCGTGGTTTCACACACAGTTGTCTGTCCTTGCTGTGGCTCCAGTTTAGGCAGGACTGCACCTCTTGCCAACCCTAGCTTTGGTTCCTTTGTTGGAAGGAGAAGCCCTCTGGCTTGGCCACCTCCTCCATCATCAGGCTGCACCAGCAGCCCTCTTGCTCGACCAAACACTGGTTCATCAGAAGGCTGAGTTACTCCTTGGTGTGTATCGCCAGTGGCAAAAAAACCTCTGGCTCGTCCCACACTAGGCCCTCGTGTAGATGGCAGCAGCGCTCTACAACGTCCTAGCAGTGCTCTTCCGTGTCCCACACACGGAACGTCCGTCGTACCACCAAGGTCATGTGGCGTGTTTGGATCCATTCAGACAACTGTTTAAATTACAAGTTGACACCACAGGCTCATTCCCAGCCTGGGATCAATAAAGTATATCTATCTATTAATCAAGCACTACCGAAGGAAACAATGCATAGCAAGTCTGTCTGTGTCGCGTAGCGCGGGTTGTAGGTATACAAAACATTTACAGCAGATATATTGTAGTTGTGAAATTCACAAATAGTAAAATTACACTGGAGTGTCACATAAGTTTAGATCAGATTCAACTTTATTGTCATTGCCTAGATAACAAGCACTAAGGCAACGACATGCAGTTTGGCAACGACAAATATAGCAACTTAGCTAATGTTATATCTCAGTCTTACCTGACATGCACGGACTCCAGCTTCTAATAGCTGCTGTACAAAAAGAAACGTTGAGGGAAAAGGGGTAAAAAGAAATTAGTATTTGTGAAACCGCATGGCAAATAAGCTAGACAACGTTACAGTGAAGTAAAGCCAATATTGACGTCAGCTTTTCACTGGTTATCCAATTTAAAAACTAACGTCAACTAGCTAGACATTATGGCGCCTTAAGTCACCAGCTTGCCTCCATCGTCGTTAAAGTGATATTATTTCTCCATTCATTAATTAGTAAACTTATCCAACACAAGACACAGACTGTCAGCTTGGCATCGCAAGTTACCTAAAACTAAAAAGAACAATAACGTTGAATTAGTGAGCAAACCTTACTAAATCTTACTAAAACACGTGTTGAAAATTACACGGCAGACCGTGACACCGACTAAAAAATAATTACAGCCAAAATACGTCCAGAAAACTCAGAAACATGTTTCGTATTTTTAGCAAACACGCATACAAGAAAGTTATTAATATTACCGTAGGATAACTTACATAAAATGAAGGGATAAATCCCCAACCTTGAACAACATCAGACTCCAACTCGATTAATCCAACAGATAGGGTGGATGGATAGACGGTATCTTCCCTCCCATGCCCTTATTGGATGATCGGCAGGTTCTGCAGCAAGGCATTGGTTTACTAAACCTGTCAATCTTTTATCGTCAAGTCACGTGATGATAAGATTTTAGTTTTGCCGCTCGAAAAAAAAAAAAAAAAGTTTTGCCGCTTCTTGCAGAAGTGTTACAAATGTGCAATTGTAAAATGTGGGCAGTAATGGAATATCAGTGTTGACATGACAGCAGCATCACTCTATTAATGTCAATGACCTGCCTGTTATGTAACTTTTATTGAAGACTCATTGCTTGCAGTCCCAGTTGGCTCCTTTGGTATAATTTAATAATGATAAAATGATTCACTCTTGATATTATCCAATTAATGCAATCAAGCTGGTGTACTCTAGTGCACAAAACCAGATGTCAGTTTATAAAACTCTGGGCAAGCAGGCTGCTATCTGTTGAAATTGTATCCATTTGCTAAATGGATTTCATAAAATTAAAATTGTATTTGGCCTTTTGATTGATTATTTACAAATCATTTGCCTTGTCACATATTAAGCTAATTATATGCATGATCAATGTGGAATGCAACTCCCAACTCTGACCACTCTGAACACTCAGATGTTCGTGTGCAATTCTTGTACAGGAAAACGGATTGATGGAAACTGTTCTTTTTTCTTTTCTTTTCTAAACAGGTTGTGACTCTGATAACTATGAACAATGTCTAAATTTAAAATAATTTAGACAAAGTTAAAAAAAATGCCAAGGGAAATTATTCAAATTCTGTATTTGCTGTGCGTATCACAACCATTTATGGCATTCAAAAGCAATTAGTAATAACAAGTTTTCCAACTATTTTCACTAACTGTCTCATTTCTCAGTCATTTAAAAGGTAAGATAAAAGATGATGCTTTACTTCAAGGTTATTTGCTGAAGTGCATGTGGATTTGTGTCTCTATGTTATTTGAAAGCATTTTTTTTCTAATATATATGCCATAGGAGGAGGACTCCCAGTCTTGCAAGTCCACAAAGCCTTGGTTTTCAGGTCACTGGTTAGACATATTGGCAATTAGTCTAAGACTCTTTTAAAATAATCGCAAAAATGCTCCCAGAGGTATTGAAGTGATGACTTTGTACTCACACCTGGTCTCTGCAAGAATAAATTAATCACTGTTCCTGAAAGTAAGTATTCCTTTTTGTCCTTTTATATTAACTACTGAATAGTGGGTTTCACTGTTGTCAGATAAACTTTCCTTGAGTCAACTTTTAAGAGCTCAAAGGAAAAGAGTTATTCACAGTTAGTTTTTTCTCTACTTTTTTTTTTTTTTTTAATATAACGGCAGCCTTCAACAGATTGCATTTCATCCTTGGCCCTTGAAGGACAACATCACATGAATAACAAAAGCTAAAAGAAAACTTGATGAGGCTTGAGGTAAGGGGGCGTAATGCCATCTATTGATATACACAGGTAACTGCAACAGAAATGAGAATCAAATTGACCTTCCATCATGAATGTAATAACTCACACTCAAAACCAAAGACCAAACCAACAAGCTTGGCAGCAAGGCTATCATTAAATATGATGTTATAATAATTGTGTCAGTGTGGGAACATTCATTTGTGTTGTATTTTGGCTCACTGTGTGTTGCCCTGATTAAATATAGTAGTAGTACAATTTTATTATGTTACAACAAGTCTTGTTTCAGATTCATGGGAAGTGACCATCAACCAGTAATTGTTCACCTGTTGTGAATAAATACCTTGAGGGAGTTTGAAGTTTTATCACCTTGCATTTAGACCCCCCACAGGTAGTTTTTCTTAATGATGTTGAGGTACTTTCACCCGTGCTGGTTCAGAGCAGTAGGTTGGCGGCTGACAGCTGACAGATATGGGGCAGCTTGTTAGTGTGATATGAATCAGGTTCAGTGTGCTTGTTCAGCAAACCCAACGCTAAAGAAAAGTTAAGCTTAAGAAAAATTCAAAGCCCTGTTGCCTTCAGTGATAAGTCAGCCTTGTCCACATCACTGAAACGAACTGCCATATTTGCCCCTTGATGTGCATTTTAGTAATTCCCTTTTTTTTGACACATAAAAAAGCATGAAACATAAAAAATATCTTCAAGGCAGTATGATTTATTCTGAACAGATTCAGATCAAATGCACTGTGGGCGTTACATTCTGTTGGTACACGCTTAAATTTACCTCGTGTGCAAAAGCACTGAGAGCAGCAGTGTCAGGTTCAGTGTCCAACTTAAAGGCCTTCTGATAAGGTGGACAAGAAAAGCTCATGATAAATGGCAAATTTACTCTTCCAATTGTAATAAAGCCCGCAACAGATACTACTATCTATATCAAAATCTGTTAGAAACAACTTTAAAAGAAGATAAATTGTATTTATGTTAAGAGCTCTATGCTAGCAGTGAAACAGTCCATGAGGTCAATTAAAACAGAGCCTGTACCTACACAATAGTTTATCAAAAAGAGACTATACTTACACTGTTAAAGTCTGAACGGTAGTGAGGAGTGACATGTGGTTGGCTTTGCTCAGTTTTCAAAAGTTTAAAGTGAAGACCAGCTTGTGACTCAGCATAATTCTCCTTCAAATATTTTTATGTAAAAGTTAATCACAGTGGAAGCAGTGCATAAAGTCTGTGTTAAGAAAGAGATTAATACAGATATTTATTTATAGGGATCCTAAAAGCCTTGTGTTGCTATGGCCTTGACTGAAAATGGTGTTTTAATGTACACATGCATATGTATAAGCATAACATAAGCATAACATTTTTGCTAATGGACTTAAGAGAATGTTTGACATGACCTCTTCTTTGTTGCACTGGAGTATGTGTTTTGAATACTAATACTTACTTTCGAGGACAACCTCTTTCACATTGTTTTTCTGCACAAGAAAAAGAGAAGCGGTCACACAGATGCTGTGAGTGGACCTTTTTTTCTCCCTATCCCTCCATTACCTATCACTGCTTATCCTGTGGAGGGTCGCAGGTGGACTGAATCCTATTCCAGGGACTCTGTGTGAGAGGTGGGGTACATCACAGGGCTGACTTGAAGAGACAAACAAACCATTCACGCTCACGTTCACACGTACAATCAATTTAGAGTCACCAACTAACCTAAACTGCATGTCTTTGGATTTTGGGAGGAAGCAGACATTAGGAGAACATGCAAACACACAGACAGAACACAAGAACCTTCTTGCTGTGAGGTGACAGTGCTAACCACTGCTCCACTATGCCAACTGGGCTTGTTTTCCTGTGTCTTTCTTCTTTCTGTTTTGGTCATTACTCTCAGATCACACAAGATTGCACTTGAAGTCACTGAAAATGCCATTTGAATTTGAGATTTTGGCTGCATTGATGCACATGAGATTGATTTTGTAGTGTACCTTTGCCTCACAATGACCAAACCAAACTGAATCATACCTAAGTGAGATGTGATCAGGGCAGTGGTGCAGTGGGTAGCACTGTTGGCTCACAGCAAGAGGGTTCCAGGTTCGAATTGCCCCTAGGTGTGAGTGTGAGAGTGTGTGTGGTTGTCTGTCTTTGTATGTGAACCCGCCCCCCCCCCCCACACACACACAATTGCCTGTGGTTTTGGAATGAGACTCAGCAAACAGCTATCAGGGGGCAGCATCCCTGCATACATCACCTCACACATCTTGTGGGTCATCAGTGATGATTGAGAGGGATTATTTTTGTATGAGTCTATACAAGCTGAATAAAACTCATTGAAGTTCATGACTTAGATGAGCAAAGCTTTGATTGATACTCGCACATAAACACTTTTGGTGGTTTGGTTATGTTGTTTATTTATCGTTTGGAAATGAGCAACCCTTTGAGCTCAGCACTAAATCACAGACAATGTTTGTTGTTTAGTTGTAATTTGTGTGACCAGGTACCTCTAAAACAAAAGTGTGTTTCTGTTCTGCTCCTCTCTTACATTTTGTAGTCATGATGAAATGTCCTGTTTGTTGCCCAGATCCTGATTGTGTCACTTTATTAAGGTCATGTTCACAACTCCTCAATTTGCTGCCAAGAAAACAAGATAAACAATGTTTATCTCCCCCCTGGCCCATGAAGAGGGACAGTCTCCACCTGTCCTCTTTCAGCTGCAATCTGCATCTGAAGAACAGACATTTGACTTCAACTGACTGACTGATAACATTATGCCAGTTCATGTCAGGGACACAGATGGGCTCCAAGCGGATGCAGTCAATAGCATTACCTGTCATGTCTAATGCAGAACATTTGGATAAGACCCGAGCTCTGAATTTGGCAGTGTGCTTTGACATTTAAACATCAGAAAATGACTGACATGTTGGTATAATTACAGGTCAAAATGTAAAAACTGATGGCAGCCTGCATTATTCCTGTGAAAGGACAAGTTTACTTCATTTTCTGGTTTTCATTAAGGTTCTTGCTGCCCAATTAGAGGGGATCCAGGCCTTTTGAGCAAAAGTCACATGGCTTCACACAGGGCTTGTTTATTAGACAGGGTCTTAGTAACCTGACATCCAAACAGGCCATATGGGATTTTGCCTGGGAGGGGGATCAAAACAACCTTTGCATTTTGAGGTCATTTCCTGTAACTGGTTGAAATTACACGTTAACTTACAACAAACCACAGTTTCAGTGGAACCTGAACCTGAATTCAACAAAATTCAACTGTCAAAGAATTAATTGCTCAAGAATTGGAAAAGAGTACAGACTTGATGCCTGGAAACGCCACAGACTTAGTTGGATTACTGAAGTTGCCCACTGAGCACATCTGGGTCCAGGGCCCAAAGTAACTATCAGCATTTCGTGTACTTTAGTCAACCAAAGAGCTATTAAGAGAGACAAAAGCATGATAAAGAGTTACAAAATGATGATATAGACATCAAAAAGAACTTCAAAAAGACATGAAACAACCACGAAGAGACACAGAACGACTACAAAGAGGCACAAAATGTGCTTCTTTCCACAAATGAGAAACAACTCCACTAACTGTTAACAATTTGCAGCACTTTGATTTGAATCTCTATTGTCATGATTTCTCCCAACCTCTCCTCATTGCTCCCAAAGCACATGTAATCCATACCTGTTTAACCCTTCTCATTACGAGGTCCTCAGATGGGCTGAAGGGCACACTGACATGCTGAGTGGTTGCTTTGCATAAGCTCTAAGCACTTGCCTCAGAGGATTTCCACTCTGGAAACGTGACCTATCTTCTCTGACATCCACACATCTGTAGTAACGTTTGCATAAATGGGCCAAATTTCCCTGACAGCAGGAGGTCTAGCAGAAACTGGCAATGGTCAATGGCATTAATTTGATGTGACAACCGCCACTGACCTGTCTGTCGGACTGAGTAGTAGGTAATGGTGAGTAAAAGGCCATGGCTGTGGTGGTTAGCATGTGATGGGGCTGTGATGACAGGCGAAGGGAATTGTGGGAAAAAGCACTGCCCCCCTCAGAGCCAGAGGGGACAAACACACAGCTGTTGCTTCCCGGATGATGATGCAGGCAGCCAAAGTCCCGGGAAGCTTTCCCATATGTCCTCACTGTTCTCCAGCATCACCAGCCGTGTTGGACTTTCTCTTTTGATTTGTCATCAGTGCTTAGATTTGAGCAGCTGATGTATCGGCATGACAGGAAAGCATATTGTACAAAGAAAAAACATACCTTTTGTTAAGTGGTTTTGCTTTGAGTGTTTGAGATGTTCTATTTATAAACAGATGATTTCTGCTTGTTGGAGGCACTGGCAGTATGCCGTAAGGTTTGTCTCCTGTCTCTTCTTCACATGCGAGAGGCATGTGGGAAGCAGAGATTGTTTTAAAGCAAACTTCGCTGCATCGTTTTTCTCCAAATAAGGCTTGTACTCGGGGCTTCAAAACAGATATCGGTCACAGGCATAAGCTCATCCTGACAATACATACAGATGTGTACTGAGGAGTTCAGATATCCACCTGTGTGTGATATTAAATCACAGCCAGATGCAAAAGAATACAAATTACAAATTCCATTAATAAACCAAAATCTTTATTTCTTCATCGGTACACCGCATATTCTATAGTTAATTTGCAGTTTGAAAAGGGAACCCTGTGCCCACATGGTTTTGAACGCTTGGAGCTTCCACTCTGAAACCGCTGCAGTTTCCCTTAACTACCATATTCAGCTATGTCTGTCTGCGCGTCTTAAGCAATGCGTCACTAGAATAGGTGCGGTTTGCGCAGCGCATCTCTCCCAAATAGTCCATATTTGCCTTGTTAACGAAATGAGATACAGGCACTTCAGACGCACCTATGTCTAGATTCTGTAACTTTCTTTTCATTTCGTTGTTTTGGAGTAGAAGTTATTTTTTCTCCATGGGCATGGAACATACACCCACGGCACTTCCTCAGACTGATCATTCTTAAACAGGAACAACTAAAGAACCCCACTGAGTTATTGGCAGCTCTGATGTGGTGCAGCTGCAACAGCCTCGATCTAAAACCGCCGGACGGGAGCCGAGAGCAGGTTACCCATATCCAAATATGCGCGTAATTGGCACTGCCGAGGCGTCCCTTGCACCCCTACCGAGATAACGTTGTCGAGATGTTCAATACTTCAGGAATTGAGCTCACCTTTAACAAGAAAGAGGATATTTCCGAAGTTATCAATGGCACTCTGCAGCTTCTCTACAACGTCCTCGTCACCATCAGTCCCACAACCATGTGGAACGAATCGTGCGGGGAGCAGCTGCTGGATTTTGGGCGCCCGGAGAAGATTATTATCGGGGTGATGTTAGCGATCATCACGGCGGTCACGGTTATGGGAAACACGCTGGTGGTGATCGCGGTGTGCGTGGTAAAGAAACTGAGGCAACCGTCCAACTACCTTCTGGTATCCCTAGCAGTGGCGGACCTGTCAGTGGCCATAGTTGTGATGCCCTTTGTAATAGTGACAGACCTCACCGGGGGCAAGTGGCTTTTCGGAGAGGTGTTCTGCAACATCTTTATCGGCATGGATGTAATGTGCTGCACTGCCTCTATCATGACCCTGTGTGTGATCAGCGTCGATAGGTAAGTTTCCAAAGTGAGCAACTAGCGCTACTTTGATGATCAAGCCTGCCGCTTTGCAATGGAACCAGAATTACGCGTGAGGTGCGTCCTGGGTTTAAAATGACGTGAGGAGGACACTCGTTTAAGCTGCTCTAAATCACTTAAGTACACTGACGCCAGGAACACACCAAGTGCCACATGAAGTAATGATCGCATGAAATAACTGGGCGTTTGATTGTTGATTTCTTGAGTTTTTTTTTTTTGGGGGGAGGGGGGGGGGGGTGCGCCAGAGAATGGCGTTTAATTGTCTAATGTCAGATCAACTTTTCCTCTGAATATCTGTGCGGTTGAAACCACTGAAGCAGAAAACTAATACGCAGACTGTGAATAATTTATAGGTCGCTTAATTAATTTGCTTGATCGGACCACGGGCAATGTTTCCTGTAATTACGCATTTAGGATCATTACAGCAATAGCGCAGAGATGGTGTGACTTTGATTTATAATCGTCCTTCATCTCTTGCACTCTTTGAATACGCCTCCTGAACGATCAAACCAGAGTGTATTGGTGTTCCTGCTGCGTTCACGAGGTAAAGTTCACTTCTGAGAAAATCTAATACTGCTTTAATATCTTACATATGTAAATATGAGGTTTACCACCTTGCCACCAAGATCCACTCTGCATCTCAGGTATACTACATCTCTTTAGAGTCACTGCTCATAATGCCAGAGCTGAGCCTGGTAGCTTGTGGCAAATTAAACTTGTCCACTGCACCCACTATAATCCAGGCATGTTGATAATTCCCAATGAAAAGAAAGTCAAGTGATCAGTGTCACTGTTCTGCCTCAGGAAGCATAATGACAAAAGCTCACTGTGGTACTGATGATCTGAGTATTTCCTCCTGTTCACCTATCAGGCATTATTACCCCAGTGTTTTATTCACAGAATTATGCATGTTTGCTTATTGCTGATGCACTGAGTGCGAGGAACTTTAACCTGAAGAGCTAATGGTATTACGGGAGAGACAGTGTTACAGTGATTTCTCCAGCCAGCTGTGATAAAGCTGAGAGAGGTAATGAATGTGTTTTTGGCTGATTAGATTGAGGCTCACTAAATTCGTTTTGTTTGGCCAACAAGCTCTTCAGGGGGTTACGTTAGAGGTCACAGAGGTCCCAGTGGTTACTGAAGATACATGGACAACATGTGATTTGTATGCCATCTGTGGTCACTCAGTCCTGGGAAAGGTCATGAATTGTTCTCTTCAGTCAGTGTGGAACCAGTAACACAATGTTGTGGTACATCCTCCCCTAAAAATATATCCAATGGAGGATAGTTGTGCATTGCAAGCCAGCACTGTTGAGTCTCACGGCTATTGATATGAACTGCTCATACTATATACCCAGAGAAGATAAATGGATCTGCCCATACATGGGCATGTCTTAAAAGACAGAGTATGTGATTGTCTATCATGTCTTTATGCCACTTGTCAACCAGAAAAATAAGATTTTTAATCTAAACGGGTACCAGTTCAGGGTTATTTTCATATATTTTTCATATTTTTCTCCACACAAGCGGCACAGACAGTTAAATGTTTGTAAAATGTTCAGGTTAATCTCCATGAAAACAGGCTTGTTATAATTACACAACCCACAATGTGTTTGGCATATGATTCACAATGGGAATCATGAAGTTAATTCATTAGGAAGAGAATTGCCAATTAGACACATGATTAGCCGTAATTAGGGCTATCTGTCATTTAGGATTCCCATGCAAGGACATGAATTGCAAAATGAAGCCAAAATAAATAGCTAAGAAAGCTGAAAGCGAGGCTCAGGATTGAACAAGTTTACTTGTGGAGGTTATACAGTCCCTAAAGACTAGGTCTTCTACTGCACAGAGGGATATTGATTGTCTCTCAGAGCTTGTTTAGGTTACAGGGGAGATTCTGCACTGTATATGCCAATATGGACAATGTGGTGCTAGAAAAGTGGTCCCAAGAGTATGGGACTGATGATTCTGTGGGGACTTGACAGGCTTTGATGGATGAAAGACTGCTGACATCCTGGTGGAATACAGCTTCTCTGACATTAACCATCCACTTTAACATGTGTCTAATCAGCTCCAGGTTATTCCACATGCGGTTCAGTGGCAAAACAATAAATAAATAAATTTAAAAAAAGAGTTGTAGCCTTCCACAATGTTTTTACATCTTCTCAAAGTTAGAGGACAGTAAATATATTTTAAAAATGATGCAGTAGAGTGTGAGCTATCTTGACTGTTAGTCTCAAGCAAAGGTCAAGACAAAACACTGAATCCTATATTTACTATATTGTAAGTCATTAGTGTTTTTTTTTCTTTCAGGTCCACCCTGCCTGGTAAAGGCCAATGTCCTTCAAACTCAGTGCCTTTAGAATGTTCCCTCTAGAGCTAAAGATGTACTTTGTGACAGAGTTCTCACTCAGTCTGTGGAAAACTCAACACTGTATGTAAAATCTGTGGTGCTCCCATTTAATAATGCAGGACGTCCTTAAAGGTGGTTCTAGATGCTATTATAATTTATTGGTGCATATTCATAAAGAAATATGTTATTAATTTAATTACCAGTTGCAGCTGTCCACTTAGCCAGTTAGCAATCCAGCCTTAGTCTAATCCTGCTGTCTGTGTTGTGGCTGAACGGACAGACTGGGGACTAGAGTGTGGAAGTTCAGTTCACTGATGGCTGTGGGGTAAAAGCTGCTCCTGAGTCTGGAAGTGCAGGTCTTTAGGGCTCTGTAGCGTCTTCCAGATGGCAGTATCACAAAGAGGTGGTAGTCAGGATGTGTACTCTTTTTAATAATTTTCCAGAGTCTGCTGAGGGAGTGAGACCTATAGATGTCCTCTAGGGAGTGCAGGGAATGTCCATTGATTTTTTGAGCTGTGGTGATAACCCTCTGAAGAGCTGCTCTGTCTGCTGCTGTGAAGTTCTCATACCAGGTCGTGATGCAGTACGTCAGTGTACTCTCTGCTGAGCAGTTATAGAATGACTCCAGCAACTTGGCAGAGAGTTCGGCCTTGCTCGGGGTTCTGAGGAAGTGGAGCCTCTGTTGTGTCTTTTTAACCATGGCAACAGAATTAACAGTCCTTTTGAAGTCCATAAAGGTCCTCTTGAGGTGCTGAGAGGAGCACACATCCTTGTGGTGCTCCGGTGCTGAGGTTCAGGCTTTGGGATGTGTGGGGACCCAGTCTCACTGTTTTTGTATGGTTGCTGAGGAAGCGGCTGAGATCCTGGTCCAGCATTTTCTTGACCAGCCTGCTGGGGACAGTGATGTTAAAAGCACAGCTGTAGTCAATAAAAAGCCTCCTCACCTATGCCCCATGTGGGTCGATGCTCTCTGAAGAGCAGTGTTTATGGCATCCTCTGTGGATCTATTTGTCCTGTATGCATACAGGTGTTGGCCTGAAGTTGAGGTGAGAGTAGCTCACTAATAGACTAGTCTTTCAAAGTACTTGGCTATGATGGATGTGAGTATGACTGGTGTGTATTCATTCAGAGAGCTGATGTTTCTGTTTGGGCACCAGGATGATAGTGGCAGTTTTTTTCAGACATGCTGGTACAGCAGTCTGTGCCAGAGAGAGGTTGAAGATGTCAGTGAAAACGTCCATGAGCTGATGAGCTGAACACCCTGTCCGGGATCTCATCTGGGCCTGCCGCCTTCTTGGCATTAACTGTCTTCAGGACCCTCTTAACCTCTTGTTTCTGGAGGGTAAGTGTGCGGTAAGCAGTGTCCTGCTGGGGTGAAGCAACGCTGTCTGATTCCCTCTCAAATCTGGTAAAGAAGCAGCTCAGTTCCATGGCCAGTAAGGAATTATTTGAATTATTTTTATGGTTAAATGGTACCTTAAAAAGACATTTGATATTTAACAAAATTAACCAAATGTTTAAATACTTTTTAAAAGACTGTTTGTGCCTTCTGATCATCCCATCTAAACAGATGACATCAATCAGACAAGAAAAGACACATTTCCCTGTGCCAACAGCAGGGGAAATTATTGTTACTGTGGGTAAGAGTAGTTTCAGTTTTTTCACATTCACATACGGTATTATGAAGATCAGTAGACTGAAAACTAACTGCAACTTAATATTAAAGGCGAGCAGCATGAATACAATTCTATATATCATGGTATATGTAATTTTAATTACATCAATGCATATCCTCATATAATACAGTTAACTTTTTGGAAAATCAGTTGAAAAAATGGATAAATTGAGTGGATAAAAATAACAGAAAAGAACATCCTGCATTTTTAATCTAATTTAGCAAATTAAATTAAGCAGAAATCATATGATAAAAATAATATAAAAACTCAATAAATCTTACATTAATTCCAAATCTGAATGTCCAACCTATTGAGTCTTTTCCCTTCCACAATATGCTTGAAAAATCCTCTCCTATCGCAATAGCTTCCCTTATAAAACGGAGTTTTGTAAGGGAAAACCCAGTAACAGCAGACTATTGGCAGAAAAGGTTACCTGCCATGTAGCCTGGGTTGCATGAAAGTAACTGCAGAATACTCTTGTGGTATTGATTTTGTACTGTAAGTGCAACTACTGATTTATGGCTGTGAAAGTCATGCTTATGGATGACTACCCATTCCTCACCTCCAGTCTCTTTAAATGGAGACTGAAACACTGCAAATTGAACCTAACACACCAGAACATTGACCCATTCACAAGAGAAGAGTCCAGTCTAAGTGTTGTGAAGTGTACAATCGAGGAGTCATGTACACAAGGCCTCCTGTTTAAATTAATGCAGGTCTGCGCTTGCATGCGATATTCTAGTCTGCACTTTCAGCAGAGGTTTAGCAGCTTTCATGCCCACTTCCCTAAAAACCTAGTATCTCTTTTGGCTAGTCAGTTTTTACCTTCACTGAGAGTATTATGTTGTATGTTCAATAATTCAAACGTCAAATATGAATGATTTATTCACAACAGTGGGAAGAGAGGGTAGTCCTTTTCTGTAGTTCCTCAGACATCTAAGAAAAGACAGTGCTGAAAGAATAAAGGAGAAACGGGAAAGCAAGAGACACACGCTAGTTACATGTGCAGCAAATCAAGCAAAGCCTGGCTTAACTATCAGTGAACTTGGATGATGGATAGGATGTAGGTCAAGAAAAATATCTGCAGTAAAGTAAACGTTTCCACCAGAGTTCAGACTAAAGAAAATACAGTGCAGGTGTGATCACACTGTAGGCTTCTGCAGGGGATTTAAGGCAGGAAATCATGCTAGCCAGGGCCCTTAGATGGCAGCAGGATTCGCCACAGTCTTCACATCCTTTCTGCCAACTGGTGTGTCAATGATGAGCCGAGTTCACACGCGCAGCCCCCACATCGACCCACCCTCCACATCTGATAATATTTTTGCGAGGCTGGTGCGGAAGGTTGTCCCAGGAGAGACAGCACTTGCTTGGTGCAGCTGGGTAACATCAACCCGCAGCAGCAGACACAGATGACTTGACCTAGCTGACGCATCCTCAGGTAATGTGATGTGACGCCTAAGCTCCACTCTCTCAGGCACTATTCACTTCCCACTTGTCGGCCACCTCGCTGAAATGTGGAGGATTGGACATCTCTGCCAGGCCAACACGATTGGATCAAAGGCAGTTCGTGCTTTTAAAGGAATACTAAATTGGGAAGAAAAGTGTGTTTCGGTACTAAATAGGATTTTACGCTGAATTCTTAAATCCTGTGATCACAACCAGTTTACAGAGAGTGCTACATTTTAGAGGTTTTAGAAGCCACAAGACACTCCTTTACTGTTACAAGCCACTAATATTTTAGACAGAGAAGACAAACTGCAGTCATCTTTAAAGTTGAAACAGTATTTAAATTTAAAATCCATCACTGCCCATGTCTTGTAAACGAGCACTTCTTCTAGAGCAAAACTGCTGTCAATGAAAATATTTCAGAGCACCATGAAATAAAAATGCTGGGAGAAGGCGCTTGGCAAGTTAAACATTGATAAGGGCTGCTTGTACTATCAACCACAACTCAGTTTCCATTCTGTTTGACTGCCTGTTTGACTTTTACTACAGAAGCACATAAAGTGAGAGAGAAATTGTCCACTGATGATGTGATTAAATTGGGTGGTGTGTGGGACCTTAACAGATGTCTAAGAACAGAAAGCCAAAGGGAGGAGGGCAAAATCATGTCAGTGGATTGTTATTTGTCTCTTGACTTTGCGATTGTTCTTTTACCAGCGGATCTTCGCTAAGATTTATGAAGTCATTCAGAAGGTTTTTAGGTAACTGCTCACAATTTATCTTGTGTGGTGTAAGCAACCATTATCTGAGGACTTTTCATTGGTTTGCTAGAAAAATGAATATATTCAGCTCTGGCTCACTGTCAAGTCTATGTCAGCTACAGAAGGTCCAGCGTCATGGTCTGCTGGATTCACACCATATGGAAGTTACCATGTTCAGCAGGCTTCGTTCAAGTTCCACATTTCTCAATATGCAATAGGAAGCAGTGCTCTGCAAAGGATGAGGGAACTGTGCTTGGTCTACCTCATAGTGACACACAAAATAAAAGCAACTTGCGTTTAGTGTTGGGTCAAAGAAAAAAAATTCAGACTGGTTTGATATTAAGTCTTCTTTCAATTTTAGCACTATGTGTTGCCTGTGTAATATTTCTTCTCATTATTCGGAAGTAGAGACTGCGAAATGTAGAGAGATTTATCTGGTGGGTTAATCAGCTGAATGTAACAGTGGTTCATTTGTATGTCCCACACTACAGGTTTTACTTTTTGTCTTCTTTGGTCTTCTTCTAAAGTTTAACATCAAGGTAATAAATAAAGTAAAATAATACTTCAGCCAACTGCAACTTGAGAAAAGATGGCGGTAGCTCCATTTCAAAAATGTCTGCGAACCTTGTAAGTTACTTAACATGTTCTCGTAAATGTTTCACAGTAAAAGGGTTTCTGTCCACAGAAACACTAGAGGGCCTTGAATTTGAAACAGAAAGCAGTGTACCAACAACGGACTGCAGTAACTTTAACAAAACAAATGGGACAGGATCAAAATGAGGTTTCATACTAAGGTATTGTAGCGTGTAAGATAACGTTTAAATAGTACATTACACCAATGTTTCCCATACCAATCTCCCAAGTCTGCTTAGCTATCAATATCAACAGATAACTGATAACAGATAGTGAAGTGTCTTACTAGAGGTCACTTGAACTAAACCACAGTGGATGGTGTGGTTATCATGCATCCCTTTGTCTGTTTGCCTTTACTTCACCCTAGTCCTTCCCCTTCCAAACGCATTCTCAGGTCTCTGTGAAAAGATCCTCCTAATTTGGAAGTAACTCAAAGAAAAGGTTTTCAGTGAAAGGCTGTTGTTTGAGCTTAATGCTACCATCAGTCTTTCTTAAATACTTACAGTGACAAAGTAACATGCTGATGTTTTAGTAGGTGTAATGTTAGTGATGTTCACCATCTTAGTTTAATTAGCTTGGTCCTTGATCTTACAAGGGTGTTTATGGCAGAGAAAAATCACATTTGTCATTACTATGTGCATTTAAAAAGCACTGAGATTCATATTCACTGACACGTGGTCTGTGATTTGATTTATCTTGTCAATTTATTGGTTGTCTCTCTAGGGAGCCACTTCAGTCAGATGCCTACGTAACTAATCAGTGAGCTCTTGAACCAGATCCAGCTCTGCATCATATTTAATAGTAGCTGTGGTAGTGTTAGATCAAACACAAAAATAAAAATATCCAGCCAAAGCGCTTTCATAAATGGAAATTTGGTTATGAAGGTGGTTGTTTTGGGCTGCTGGTATTTTGAATCATTTCCATGTCCCTTCTTTAGGGTAAAAACCATCAGAACCCAATGTGATGTTTCTGTTTTACTTCCTTAAACCACACACAGGTTTATGAAAATGGTTATATTCCTGAAAAGCTGGGAATACGAGCCTTTCGTACGTCAGCAACATTGGTATGTCTCACTTTGTTGTGCAATTTGATATGGAGGATGATGGATGAGTAACCAGTGCACAGATAAAGATCTGAGTTTTATTTTGCTATTCCCAGCTTGTCACCATATTTACTCAGCAATCTCTGGGGGCAAGAGGAAGAAAAGGGCAAAGTGCTGAGTGACTTTAGTGTGGCATAAATCTTGCTTTGTGTTTGGCATAAAGAAGGTGGGGTCCATTATTCACCAAGATGAAACAAAGGGCCAATGGAGCATTTACCAAGCAGTGAGATAATGGGTTTTCTGTGGAAGGGGCTGAGAGAAACACAGAAACGCATACATCGTGCTGTGGATTGCAGATAATATGTTTTGAATATTTAACATATTGCTACTACTGCAGAATTACTGTGCAACTCAAGTTCTGGTATTCAGTTTATCTGTGCACATGAACGGAATGTTTATATGGTCCATTAAATTGGGAAGTATGAATGATTCATCAAACATGTCGTTGTGTTTAGAGGGAGCATAAACTAAAATCGTCTCTATTTGAGCATAATACCGCAATGTTGCCCAATCCAATCTCTTTTAATATGCAGACATTAAATCAATTTCCTCATATTTCTTTCATCACTCTTCATGTATGGTCACTGCTGTGCATCAGTGTTTTGCAGTTGACAGTTAATTCTAAAATCATCATCAAAAAGTCCTGTATCATTGAAATGTTAATTGGACATAGTACAGTGTGACTTTATGGCTGAAATTCTTCCTCTTACTCAGGTTAGGTAGATGCAGAGAAGTTAGTGACTTCATCCCCAGGACTGAACAGAGTTTGTGTTCCTGCTGTGAAATGGAAAACTGAGTTATAGTAACCCATCACTGCCCCTGGGCAAGGCACTGAACCTCAGAACTGACCAATAACTGGGTCACTGCGCTGTAGACAGCCCTGCACACTTTGAAATGCCTCTGAGTGTGCATGTGTTATACTGGGAATAGGAATATTTAAGTCACAAGCAACGTCAAATATAATCCGGTGCATAAACATTTAAGAGTTCACTCTTAACTCTTGAAGGAAAACAATAGTTAACCAAAACAGCTCCACCATAAGGTCTGTTAGTAACTATTTTGGAGCTTCCAGTGCTAACATGAATCAGTTGTATCTCTTTTGTCTTTAAAGTTCCATGACAACTTATTGAATTATAATATTGCTGAGTGAAAAGTTTGTTTATTCAAAGTGGAAAGACTTTGAAAATAGCATTAACTTGTAGGTGCCTGGAGGAGTTTGTCAGTGTTGGATTGTGCTGGAGTGTATGGGTGTGTCTGTGTCTGTAAGGATGTACACAGAGGATTAGCGCCAGTGAGGCAGCAGGGTGTGGAGTACATTTATTGTTTCCAAAGTCCAAAGTTGTGTGTGATTTTGTGCACATTTCAGATTTCAGATTTCAGTTTCCAGTCAAGATGCCTTCTGTTGCTTCTCTGTAAAAATTAACAAAAACTTGGCACTGGAATTTAGCCTTCTTAATTTTCCATAAGAAGTACAGTTGTCTCTGAGCTTTTTTCATGAGGGTGGAGATGTGTGATGTCTGTGACAGGTTCTTTGTGATGCTGATTCCCAGGAACCTAAAACTATGCTCCTGCTCCGCTTCAGCTCCGCTGATTAAACAGGGGCGTGTGTCTTTGTTTCCTTTTTTTGATAAATTCAACATGTATAAATTTATTTGGTATTGCTCAAGAAATATTTAAAAAATATTGTAATATGTACATTTACATCTTTCTTTGAACAAAGCTAACTGGCTAACAAAACATTAGGAAAGAACGAATGACTAAATGACTAATAAAATAAAATAAAAATAAAGAAGTTGCACATAACACAGCATTTTACTTTTACCTTGTCAGTGCTGGCATGTGATCTGCGTGATGTGTATGTAAGTCAGTCAGTAGATTTCATCCTCTGACGACCATGGGTGTCCGTGCAAAATATCATGGCAATTCATCCATTGGTTGTTGACATGCTTCGAGCTACACAGCTAAAAAAAAAAAAATAGTTTAGAAGCACAGAACATTTGCCCGTGTAGGTGGATTGCATGGGTGTGTCTGTGAGAATGTGTGTGTAAGAGAGTAGGCCCAGTGAGTTCAGAGAGTGTGTGCTACACTTACTCTGTGCCACTGCGAACTTCAAAACTGTCTGTGGTTTTGTGCAATTTTAAGACACCTCTTAAAAAGAAGCACAGCACTTTTCTAGGGCTGAAATGATAAAGCTAAATGCTCACCACACTGAGCTGCAGTGTATGTGCATGTGGAAGCAATGATCTGGCAGGCACAGATGGGTGATACTGTGTAATTAATCTCCCCAAAAGCTGGTGAATGGACTTAAATTAATTATTTTGTGATTTTAAGATAATAGATTAGTAATATTTATTCCACAGTAGATTGAATAGTCTGTAGCTGTAAGATTATAAACCCCTATTTGTTATGCTTGTGTTAGGCACATTGTCCTGTTTAATATTATTACTAGAAGACCTGTTTCTTTCCCACCACTGCTGTGGCAGCACAACAGTGGCCTTTATTTCACTGGATCAGTATGATCAGTATTATTACCTCGTTGTCACAGCTGTGTTCACCTATAATGGTATTTTGTTTATCTGTCTTTCAAATCAACCTGCAACCTGGAAATGTACAAATGTGATTCTCTATATTTGAACATACTTGGTTAGGAGAAAAAGGCTGAACACGTTAGAATTACTGTCACCTTCTCACTGCTCATAGGCGAGATAAACAACGGTAAAATTGCTGTTGTAATGAATATTCCTCCTATCAGTCATAGATTCGTCCTGTTAGTGTGCACTTGGCTCAGAAAGGAGCATAGATTACATTTCCATATCTTATATTCTGATCTTGTCATCTGCTGCAAAATCAAATTAAATTCAATTTACTTTCCTTCTTTATCTGAAAAGCATTCACAGCAGTCTTCCTGACGTATGCAGTAGCTGCGATGAACCCTTTTTGCTTGAATTTAACATAGCTGAACATATAATATTCTCTTAGTGCAGTTTTATCTTTTTTTTTTATCCAAACGTTTCTTTATAGAATACTATTTAAATGAGTGGTTTATTAGTTGCACATTTTCCATTAAATTGGTGCAACCAACATCTGGTTGAATGCAGAAGGCATGTAGCTTCAATTAATCATTTTTACAAGATCACAAACACCTCAGGTCTCCTGTGTTGTAGAATTCAGGTTAAGAAAGATTTTCTTTCAAAACAATTTACATTTGCACATAATCCTTGTGAAGGAGAACACCTGTATCTGCTTCTCTGATGCTGTCAAATGTCTTTGTCTGTGAGCTGCTATTTAAACACAGTAATGAAGCAACTGTTGCCCCCCCGTCCCATGGGTGAATCTATAGGGAAAGGCTGGAGGGAAAGTAAGACAGGTTTATCTGCAGAAGCCTTTAACAAGGCACTTCGGAGTCCTTTATGTAAGACATGAAAAGAAGAAAAGATTAGGAGCAGATCAGAGAGCACAAAAATGTTGCAAGATTTGGGGTAATATTGAGACGGATGAATGTCTTCATGACTGTGGAATCTGAGTCAGTCGTATCATCATTTGTTGTAATATCATGTTGTATCTGCCTTTTGGGGAGAGGTTTAAAAGATGTGTTTTGCAATGATACTTCTGTTATTCTAGGACAAGCTTTATTATCTGGGGTCCTGGAGTGAATTCTTTGAATGCCAATCATTCTTAATCTAATTTCACGCAGGTTAAGAGGTTTATTATTGCTGCAGGTTAGTTGAATTATGTATTTAATTATTAAGGAACTTGGCGTTGTATACATGAATAACACAGGTTTGATTTGGGGATTGATGTTTAGTTTTCTGTGTGAACAAACGGCCAGTATTTAAGACTAATACAGGTAGCAGTAACATTCTCTTGCTCACTGCTGAGTTTTTTTTTTTTAGTTTTCCTTTTTTGAATATTTTTTGATATTTCTATGTCCCCAAAAAAGGTCAGAAAACGAATATGAAGTGGAAAAAAAGAACAGTCCTCAACCCTTTATGTTACATGGTGGTGTCTAGTGACTCAGGAACAAGTCGGATACAACTCCTCCTCACTGTCCTTTTTCATTTGCCAAGCCATGAGTTGATGGCATATAATGGGCCACACAGCTACTTCAGCTATACTAACTGCTGGCTAGATGCCAAATTGGTAGAAAGTGAGCGGGTTGAAAAGAGGAGCTGCCTGTATCCTTGGTAACTAAAACTATTCAACATTTTGTTTCTAAAAGGTCAGAAGTAAAATGGGAAGAAGCAGAGTATTAGATTGCTCTCCCACATTTCAGTCTTCCTTGAAGCTTATTTAGTTTTGGAGGTGTCCTTTGAGAGAGCGAGTGCACTCAGTGACAGAACCAAAGGGAAGGTGACAAAGATGGAGGGGCTCTTCACACTCGCTCACTCACATCATCATGACAGGAAAAAGAGAGGAAGATGGACTTGCTGGCACTTATTCGCCTTTCACTAACTGACTGCAGTCATTGTATAATAATGAAGCCAGAGTTAGCGCTCTCATTAATATTTGAGAGGGTGTTTTGGGATCTCACTAGATGAGTTTTCAGACTTAGGGCAGTTAGTGGGATGTACATTTTGGCGGGCAGTAATAGAACCTCATGTGCCATATTACTTGCAAGTTAAATATTCAGCAACACTTCCTATGAAAATCACATCAACATGTTAAGGGGCATTCATAGTGAATTATAATGCAGTCATAATACTTTATGACAGCCCTCCTGATGCACTACAGTAACAATCATCAAACATTGTAGATGTGACTTACAATGAATTATCAGTTCAAGTGTCTTATGGATACACTTAATTACTTATAAATTAGAGGATGACTGAATGAATTTGTGATGAATTTCTTATAATAATACATAATGAATGCCCCCATAATGCAACATAGATGTGGTCTTCATACCAAAGATTCTTTCTAAGCATATTGCACTGCATGTACACGGACACTTTTTAATTGTCTGGATAGAAAGACAGGTCTGTCGAGCTGCATCGCAAGTCTGGTCACCATGGCTGCCATCATAATGGAAATGCATTAAGGAATTGAAAAAAAAAACAAACAAACAACTGAATGCATAACAAACAGGCAAAAATCCATTTTGAAAATACAAGTAAATGGTGTGAAGAGGTACACTGATAAGACTCTGGCAACACTGTCTTGTTTATTTTAGTTTGTCTCATCACTTCTGAAAAACATTCTGGCCCAGATTCAGGAACCACCTGCTGCACAACCCAAAGGACCAGAGACACAAGGCATGGCCAAAGGTTTTTGTTGACTGGTAAGCTTCCTGACGGAGCTGGTCAAAAAATAAAGCCTCTTTGTTGTTATGCATATGTAAATTTTGTGTTTACCTCATTATTTTGCTTACATAAAAGTTATTTAGAAATGAGGTCATGAAAATTAAGGTTGAGATGAATTTCCTTCTGTTCCTGAGTATCAGGAAAACAGCAAGACATGTGACCTGATCTTTTGCAAATTTGTGACTAGAGACTAAATATCATCCAATGGCATTCTGTGCCTACTGAAGGAAACAAGTGGTGCAGCCAGGAGTGAATGGAAAATAAGTGACAGTAACCATTTATAGCACCAGATGATGGCTGAAATTTAATTTTTTTGAAGTTAATAATTTAGTGATCCTTATCATGGTCACAGATGTTGACTTGCTCCGAAGTCCTCACTTCTTTCCCTTATTTTCACTTTAAGCTGTCCCATTTGAAACAACCGATAGCTTTTTAAGGAAACATACCTGGCAACAACAAAATGTTAACACCAAACGTACAACATAAAATAAAAGACCTACAGGTGAAAAAAAAGATGAGTTTTAGCTCATTATGTTCTCATTTAGTCAAGGCCTGACTGAATAATCCTTACCAAACATTTTACAGCATAAACCTAACCTTAAGTACGAAACATTGTTGTCATGATGCACTGTGTATTGCACCATGACAACACTGATTCTGTTAAAAATAGAAAAAAAGAACCACGTATAAAACTAGTAATGGAATAAATGGAACCACATATGACGGATATATGATGGACTGACTGACTGAAAGTGCAGAGAGAAGCTCTCTGAGGCTGCCATTATCAGAAAGAAGAGGTTGAAACACCAGTGAAAGATCAGGACCAGATGATGCTGTCAGGGTCTGCTGGGACGAAGAGTTGGAAGAGTGAGCCGAAAAAAAAAAAAAAAAACACTTTGAAGTGTTTTTTTTCCCCCTTAACGCTAAAGATACTTTACTGGACACATTGTACACAGCTTTGGAATGCAGTGGAGTAATGTATGGATAAAGGCAGCCTTTCAGTGGTGTGTTTCAGCTTGTAATGCAGCGGCGCTGACCATGAACAGCAGTCAGCAGTGACAACACTAGAAAATAACAACAGCAGTGGTAAAATGGTGAAGGTCAGGTGATTTGTGGTGTGTTTTCACCCTGGAGAGCATGGCTGCTGCTGGTCAGTGAAGAACAGCTAGCACCAGCAGTAAAGACATATTATTGTTGACGAACTCATATGATCCCCAGGTGGTGACGAAGGCAGTTGGAATAAATAGCTCTAATGTGTAACAACACTCTTGCTCTCTGTATATACAGCTGCAGCCAGCTGACTGGAAACCAGCCTGCCGCTGTCTTGGCTCTGCCTGTCTGATCAAACTGCAGTAGGCTAACTTTTAAAAATCTCCGTTAGTAGGACGACACAACTCCAGAGCTACTCAGCGATTTAAAAGGAATAACATCACCTGGACAGATGCAGGCTACCTGCTGCCCCCTTCATTCTTGTCTTGGTTACTAACTATAGCTGTAGAAGTTGGCATATCTGCCTGGGTCTTTTTATGGGTGGATTTGTAGGCAAACAAATGTCAACAATATGTATATCTGCCATTTGGAGGGTGTGCCTGTTGGTTCTTGGGTCAGTTGGGAAGTAGACGCAATTCCTCTGTTTTTTGTTGTTTCAACTTGCAGAGTGATGATACATTAAAATTGTCAGTGTCTGGAGCCCCAGCTCTACACTGTCAGGTCTGGCAATTTTTGTAACTTTCTGAAACTGACAAGCGGGCCCAATTCAGGCAGTGATTGGTCAGGCATGTAGAAGAGAAAATCAGGGTCAAATGAGTGCCACACTATGAATGCTTCTCTCAAGAGTCAAGACAGAAGTGTTTGCTGTCATTTCCATTTGATTGATTATTGTCTCATCCCTGTGTCTCACCAGCCCCTAGTGTATTTTCACTGGCTTTTAGCCAAAAAACAAGAATAACTTCTATTACCCCCATAATTTAGTAATTTATAGGGACATTAAGAAAATATTTACAACCAAACAGAAGAACAACTGCTGCTGCTTCTTACCCTTCTTCTTCCACATCTATTTCTTTATAGTCGTAGCAGTAGTGGTAGTAGTAGTAGTAGAATAGTGAGTAGTGAATAGTAAGCCAGTAAACAAATTGAGCAAGGATGGGAACAATAAATCAAACACACACTTCCACATACTCAGATTGAAGTCACACCATTTGTTTAGACTATTTGTGGTATTTGAATAAAACTGAACACAATGAAACATCATGACTTATTTTGTCTTCGCTCCGCCTGCCAAAAACCGACAGCAAGACAGAAATTTGGCAGTCAGCAACAGTTGACTTTAGCTGGTGATAGTGTTTCCTCAGTGTAGTCACTGATCGGTGAGCAGCTGAAACAGAAAAGTCCGTGCTGGGCACAAACACATAGATTACAAGCAGCATAAGTAGTTACAGTACACTTTAAGTACCCCCCATGTACACAACCCCAAGGGTCCAACATCTTGATGACACTGACCACAAAGTACCCCCAGAGGTCCTGTGTACCTTCCTCTGACAGGTCAGGGGGGTCTTCATGTGGGAGTCCCCGCAAGGTGGGAGGGTGGATTCGGCTTATTCTGATTAAATACACCCATCAAATACACCAAATACTGTAAAAAAAAAAAAAAAAGACCAAATAATGTGTTTGGAACAGAACATTGCACTGTAAACAGGTGATTAATGTTATTCATTTCACCATTTCACCACCTGGTTTTAATGTTGTGGCTGATTGGTGTATGTTGTCTTGCTTAGTCAATATGTAGGATTTAGTAGTTGTCAGAGGAGTGGAAGCTCTGTTTCTAGATATATCTTTGAAGTACACACAATGATCTGGTAAATGGCTCAACATTCAGAAAAGCTTACATTTTTACATCATTAACAATAGGCTATAAATCAAAGCGTGGTAGTTTTAGGCTTAATCATTTTTCAAGTTTTTATAGAGTAGTCAGAGATATCATATGTTGGGGATTGAAAACTAGAATTATTTAGGGAACACTGTCTTAAGCTTTCATTGTGACTGTTAGTCCTACCAACAGAAAAAAGACCATGTGATTGATTTCAAGGTGTGTGTTGTCTCCCTATTTCTCTGGTAAACATTTCTTTTGTCTTGGGTTGCAGTTCCCAAGCACTTTCTCCAGCATGTAGGCTAAAATAAGTGCCAAAAGTTATTCACAGACTATCTGAAACCAGTCTGATCTAAGCTGGCAGTCCTGTGGCTGGAGGTAGCAGACAAATCTGAGGGAAGAAGTACGTCTGTCCAGGGATGACTCAGTTTGGCTTATGTAAGAGTCTAAATGAGATTTTTTTTAAAAAAAAAATAGAAGAAAAGAAAATATACTGCTGCTCATTCATCCTAATCTTATTCTGAGCAGAGGAACAAAACAGAGTCTAACTTAAACAGATGCAGGTTCATCTGAACTAAAAAGAGTAAGGATGAAATCTGTGTAAAGTATGAAACAGAAGGGATCCTGTGCTTCCTTGAGGAAGAAATCACAGCTCTGTTAGTGTTGTGCAGTGTGCTCTGTGAGAAAAGGAGCTCAATTTCTGTCTTATGGAGGTTTCTCAAATAGAATAGGAGAGATGAAGGTTGTAGTCTGATGTCATAGAAATCCCAAAACTCTCACAGATTTGGTGCTCTTCAGTCTAGGGCATCTCAGAGTAAATATTCTATGGTACTCTACTCATTTTGGTCTTCATTTATTTTTTAAACCTTACTGATTTAAGGTAAATGCATCTGGTAAAACCTAGTTTTAGAACGCACACACACAAGCACTCATGCACGCACGCACGCGTGCACACACACACACACAATCACTGAGCACAGAATGAACAATGGTTTGGGCATTTTCAGATTTTCCCCTTTCTCAGCACTCTCATTCACTTTATGTAAAACAAACCAAGCATGAAGCCAGTGAATACACAGTACTGACTGCTGGATAAAAAAGCAGGCAAGCTGCTTATTTCTTGAACAGACGGCTCTTCAACACAAATGCTTTGATTTCAGGCGATGTCTGCATCTCCGTGCCCATTTCACTCACACTGTAACAAAAAAAAAAAAAAAAAAAAAAAAAAAATCCCTAAAATGGGCAACTCCTGCTCCTCGCAGGCTCATGTAGGATTGCCCTCAAGTGCAATGACATAAGAAGCTTAAATGCTTCAATGAAATGAATGAGTGAAGAATCTCCAGCAGAAAGTTTCAGGTAAAAAAGTGACTTGACAGACTTCCCAGCCCTCCTGTAACTTTCTTTTTAGGAGAACCTGTTCTAAATTTACCAGTCCTCCGCCCAAACCAGCTGCAGCTTTGTAAATATTTCACTGTGTATCCTCTCTCACATATAAAAGGTTTGAGGGGTGCTCCTGGAGATGGCTGATGACTGTTGCTCACCAGGTTACTGTGTTTCAGTGCAGAAAATAGTTCACTTTACTGTGCCCTAGCTGGTAGCCTAGCGGAAGTAATAGAATTCTCCATTAGCTCAGGTACAATACTTGTCTGTGACTGGGTAATCCCCGAGGGCTGTGGTGGATCTGGATGTGTCCCAAATTCTCCAGAGATATGAAAAAATACTCTCTAAACTCACTCACTGCTACTGTTTAGCACATGCCTTTTTCTGGAAGGTGATTATAATCCATAACCACTAGTCTTTAGCATGATTATGCACTTCTCCTGAGGTGTGAGTGGTCTTAATTATGTTATGCATTTTGTATAAATATGCCATGCTTTTATATATTTTTGCATTTGGTTTTGACTAACTGTATATTGCAGATACAGTATTAAAAAGCTGATTAGTAAAGTTGCCATATTTATTGGCATATTTTTTATTTTTTTGTATTAAAATTCAGGTTTTTAAAGTTTGAATACTGAGCAAGAGTTGATTCACAGTTTGATTCACTCTCATAGCTCTCATTAGCATAGTGTGCACTTCCTGGCAGACAGTTAAATATTTCTCTCAAGAGTCAGTGAAAAACAGATCTAAAAGTTGAATGAATTGTTCTTTAAATCTTTATGTTGGTGTTGATAACTTTCCACTGCCTCTAAATGGCCACCCCCCCCCCCCCCAAAAAAAAAGAAACCAAACTAAAACACTTTTATAAGGCATTATTTACAGATTGTGGCGTTGTCATTACTGCTTGTATATGTTACATTTTGTGTGCTCTGTGTATGCTGTACCCTGTAACTTGCTCACAGGGATCAGTAAAGTTTAATCCTTTTATGTCAAAATGCACGAAATAAAACCAACAAGAGGTCTCATAGATGTTTGCATCAGCTCATCCTGCTGAAACACATGCAGGAAGCTGTGTATTGAAGTGTAAAAATGACTGCTATCTTACCTAACCTGGCAGTTGTTTGTCTACACAAGGAAAATAATTTGATTTTGTAGCATCTGAAAAGAGCTCTACCTTCTAAAGGGCCAAAGATGAGTCATAGTTTTGTGGAAAATTGTCCTCCTCCCCCCACAGACACACAAACATCTCCACAAATAAGCAGCACAGCCACCTTCCTCATTACTGAATAATGTATTCAGAGAGGAGTGTTACATTACTGGGTTTCCACGATGTTTTTCCACTAAGAATTCCCATAGCATGGAGTGTACCCATCTCAAGATTTGTCTTGTATCTATTTGACACTACTTGCCTTGATGTGTGCAGTCCCTCATGTAAAGCTTAAGTACATTTTCAGTGAGTGTTGTAAGTTGGGCAGAGCAGTGGTTGAACAGACTGGTGGTTGTTAAATAATAGTCAGTGAGGACAAGCAACCCGAGCCGAGGGATCTTTAAGAAGGACACAATAGTAGTATGTCAAATGAGTTTAAAAGGGAACCAGAAAGTCACTATCTTTTCTTTTGATATGTGATTGCCATTATAGTAATGGTATTATTTAATTGAGCGGTTTTAGCTGCAATGCAGTTGTAAGGTTATTGTCCTTTTCAAGTGATTCTGATTTTGATCATTACCACTTACACTGTGTTGTCTGTTGTTAACAAGCTACAGTGTGCAGTAGAGATGCTGGACTACAGTGCTGTATTTTCTAAAGCCAGCTAGCTTGTAGCAAACTAAAAACTTGGATTAGTACTCCTTTACATTTCCAAAAGATTTTTTGCTGTTGCATAGTGTGCCAGAAAAGTTTTTAAAAGCATTGGAATATAGTTATTTTGGCATTCAGCATGTCTAGCAACCAAATAAATGCCTGTCCTTCAATTTGAACAGAACAAGACCTGTATAAGCTCAACATCTTAAAGCTGTTGATGAAGTGAAGAATCCTGCCCAGACTGAGTGAGCTGAATTTGATGTCTGTGAGTCTGATAGCATCAATGATGGACAATAAGGCAAATTGGCCAGTGCTCCCTTAAGCTTTTTATCTCGACTAACAATAGAGTGGAAACCAGAAAAAAAACAGCCTGGAGTGTCAAATGTAGAGCTTTCATCAGTGACACATTTAATGCTGATGAAGGCTGTGGGCAAACAACCAAAACACACTGAGATGTACCTACAGATTTATCATTTTGTGAGAATGGTGGCGATTTAGCCAGTTTTGTATAAATGCAGGGTCTTCACATCACATTTTATCTTTATTTCTCTGAGACCTCCACATGTGATTTGAAACTGCTGAGCTGCTCTTTGATTGACAGCTCCGTCTCTACTTGCTAAGCTCCTCCAAAGCCAGAGAAAACAGCTAAAGGCCCTCCAGGCAATGACAGAGCTTATGACCTTTCATTGAAATGACTTTGAAATCGGTGGACATGTATTTGGTGCTAATGTGCTGTTTCATCTCAATGAAGACAGGTATTAGATTTGATAAGTGAATAACTGTCTTTATCTTTGCTGTAATTTGTGCTGCTGTATGGGAAAATGTTTTAGACAAAATATCAAGATAACTTCAGCTGCCTTTGGTCCTATGTTGAAAAGCTGCCTGGAAGTTGTACTGAAACTTCTTTTGTATTTTGTCTCTTATCGCAGATATCTGGGGATCACACGTCCCCTCACCTACCCAGCACGGCAGAATGGTCAGCTGATGGCAAAAATGATCCTGGGAGTGTGGCTGGTGTCAGCTTCCATCACACTGCCACCTTTCTGCGGCTGGGCCAAAAACGTCCACACAGCCGGTGTGTGCCTCATTAGCCAAGACTTTGGCTACACCATCTATTCCACAGCTGTAGCCTTCTACATCCCTATGCTGGTCATGCTGGTCATGTACTACAAGATCTTCAGGGCAGCTCGCAAAAGTGGGGCCAAGCACCGCTTCACCGACCTTTCCCGTCGCGAGCGTCTTGAAACTGTGGCTAATGAAGCGCTGCGAATGCAGGGCCTGAAGCCGCCCGGTGTGGCGGAGGAGTGTGCTGCCTTGTCCCGTCTGCTTAACCGTGAACGCAGAAACATCTCCATCTTCAAGCGGGAGCAGAAAGCAGCCACAACACTGGGGGTGATTGTGGGGGTCTTTGCTGTGTGCTGGCTGCCGTTCTTCATCCTGTCCACTGCCAGGCCCTTTATCTGTGGAGTGGAGTGTAGCTGTGTGCCCATCTGGCTGGAGCGCACGCTCCTCTGGTTAGGTTACGCCAACTCCCTAATGAACCCCTTCATTTATGCCTTCTTCAACCGAGACCTGCGATCCACTTACCGTGACCTTCTCCGCTGTCGTTATCGCAACATCAACCGGCGACTCTCTGCTGTGGGTGTGCATGAGGCTCTTAAGGTTTAAAGCAACGTAATTATATTGACTCCCAGAAAGTGGGGTATGGTGACCCTATGCTCGTACACTTGGTGCTTAAAGGGCAATGTGTGCATAGCAGGCCTGTAGATAAGACAAAGACTGACAGAAAGGGAGTCACTGTTGGTGGCTCTATAGCCCATCTGCAAAGGCAGAGAGACAACATGATCACTTCAGTGTGTGTGTGTGTGTGTGTGTGTGTGTGACTCACTCATTCTATTTTGGGAAACAAAATCATAGAGCACACTTGATGGGCTATTCAAGTCGACACTTCAAGTTGATGCTTTTGTGCATATGACACAATTCCTTCCTGGCTATGGATTTATGGTAGGATAATATGGTGACAAGGAAATGACATGTAAACACAATCAATCATCCGAGGGTTTTTAAAGGGAACACAAAACAAACAGATCCCTGTATATTAACCAAATAGATGTTTGATAAGGAAAAACATTTATTTTATTGCAAATGTCTTCTGAACAGCGCGATCTTAACCAGCATTAAGCACATCCCCGCAAACAGAAATTTGAACATTTGGAGGTGTATCTTGCTTTGTGTCAGGATTAAGTATTATTTGTATCACTGCAGTCATAGCTTTCAATTCGGTCCTCTCACTAAATTTAACAGTAGCACCTTAAATGTTTCACAAATGTTTACAAATGTGGTGATGCCAAGGGACTAGAGGTGGGTGGAAAATGTTGTAAGAATGCATTTTTCATTCATGAAATCTCAGTGTTTGTTGCTATTAAAAGGTAGTCTGAAACTGAAAGTAGTTTGCTTACTGTCTGCATGAAACACATTTGTCTTACATGCCACTGTATGTATAAATCATAAAAGATTTTGAATAGAGAATTACAGTGTGGCTGCAGTTTTATCCATGTTTTATCCAAACTCTTTATCACACACTTGAATTCAAAGTGAACTCAGTACCGTATATGTCAGAAACCATGATACTGTGGATTTTTCTCACTCTTGTTATTTTGCTTTCATCAGTTTCATTCCACAGTTGGCTAAGGTCAACATGTTATCAAGTTTTATACAGTTACCTAAACCTCTTGATCTCTGCCATTTCACTTTAAGGATTTACATGTTCTCGAGACTTGTGCTCCACTGGTTGTCTACAGTGTTTCTATCTCCCTTTTGAACCAGGTTGTAGTCACTTCCCTCCTGATTTCACTCCAATTTGAACTCTTCAGTAACCAGTATGAGCCCATGTCAAATCAGTCATTATTTGAGCAGTGTGTGCTTTTTCTACCTCGATTTCTGAGAATACCGTACATTTCCTCCAAACAGATGTACTGCTGTCTTGCTTCATTTTGTAATTAACTGCTGTTTTATATTGTGAAAGATTGATCTGTCTACAACTGTGACTGCTCTGTCTGGCTACTTTGGCATTACCCTCAGAAAGCAGCTGTGGAAGTGGAAAGGCATTTCTTCACTTTGTAAATAAAGAAACACTTGTTGAAAATGTCACTGTGGCTAGCTTTGGTAATCTCAGATGACATTCATGCACTTTTAACTGGTTCAGTGATGGAGTTCTAGTTCTTTAAGACTAAGACTAACACACACACACACATCTTTTTCTCTCATTTGCAAACAGGAGACCGTTCTCATAGGTTTTCTTGCTTTCTCCACAGAGCATTTCTTCATCAAAAGTCTGATGTGCACATTTTGTTGTACAAAATTGATTTTCCTTGCTGACTGGACTGATGGGTCTGACATGAGGAATAAAAACACACATTATGGTCTGGTAGAAGTCTTTGAAACATCCATGCCATTTCTTAAGAATTAGAACCAAGGCTGTTGTGCCAGTGCAAGTACTCTGGAGACATGTTTGAGGATGCTGACCCAAAAAAGATGCTTTTATTTTCTGTTTGCTTGGAGCAAAATCTTTTATTCACATTGTGGGAGACAGCTGTCTGCTTGCTTTCAGGACTGAAACTGTCCTGTAGAGACACAGGAAAAACATGTGTGATGTGTTGTGTTTGTGGCCAGAATGTGTGTAGTTCAAATGCTGAAACCAGTATGAAATAAATTACACTCAGTTTCAATAACAGAATGGGGTAAGCAGTCAGGTGTGTGAGTAGAGACTGGAATTACCACCTTGCGATCATGTGCACCCACACTCCAAATTGTCAAATTGCATTTACACCCTTGTCTGTCCAGGCTCATATAGGAGCTTATATGTGATGAAAACTAAATAAGTATGGTTCTTGGCAAATGAAAGTTAAATTGACATGTATCATTCTCGTAAATCATTTCTGGTGAGAAACATGCTGTCTTCATTTAGACATTTTACAGAGAAGTACAGAGAGCTGATTTAGAGGCATCACCTGAAGTTCCATATCACTAAAACCACTGGGCTTGAGGTGGAGCACTGCTGTATGTCAATGTCTGTTAGTCAAATTAGAGTCAAATTCTAAGGCAGCAAAAACACAATGATTCTTATTTTGATTATATACTGATGAAAACATAATTCTGAACATGTTCCTGTTCCTAAATTCCCCTAAATCCTAAACACTGAACCATTAAGTTGATGTTGTGAACTAGCAAAACAGTTGGAACACATCATTAGATTTAACATGGAATTTTTCCACATTAAAAAAGAAGCAATCTGTTATCTGTTGTCTGTATTTCTATTGTAGCCATTGATTGTATATTGATTTTAGGGACTGGTTGGTTACATCTGTTATGAAACCACCAGTACTGGGAGATTAGACGATTATGTGTCAGTAATTGGCTGAGTACATTATTGGTTTTTCTGTGGAAGATTTTTGTTATTTGCTAACTGAATGGTCAGTCCCCGAAAAACAAGTGAGCTGCTGTTCAGTGAGCAGCTGAGAGGCAAAGAGAGACAGCAGGGAAGAAGCCAGCATTTCACATCTAATGCGACAAATCGAGGAATTATTTTGACCAAGTTGCCAAGTTGGTGATTGTTGGAACAGTGGAAAGATAACCAAGTAACCTGTAGCAAGCTGGGATAGGCTCCAGTCCCCCCGCGACCCTGCATGGATAAAGCGGATATAGAAAATGGGTGATCATATTTTCTGTCTTGACATTTTGTGAGTTTAATTTTTTCATTTATTGAACTAAGTATGTGGGTAGTGATTGCTGTCTGAACTTATTTTTGCACTGAAACTAAAGGGGTTTTCATTTTTTGTCATGCAGTTGAAATGTAGGAATGAGTTACTTTTCTGAGTTAGTATCGCTGTAACCTATCAAGTTGCTTTTTAATGGCTGTAATTTGTAAACATGCTATTCTTAAAAGTAATGTTCTGTCTTAGCTCATTGTTTTAGCATGCTAAAATGTAGTTGTTAGCACAAAGTAATGCTGAGACTCATGGGAATGTCACATTTGACCTGCCGATATCACTAAATGAAAAATTCAGGCATTACCAAAGGCTGCAGGATTCCTCACCTGGGGTTCATTAATGTCTGTATAAACTTTCATGGAAATCAAGTTTTAGGAGACCAAAGAGACCAACTGACACTGACATCATCAGAATCACACAGGTAGCATGAAAAAATCAAACTGCATGTGTTGTTTTCCTAAGCAAAATTAGGTTAATTTTGTTATAATAAATAAAATAGAAACCGGATTGTTTATTTCATTAAACACATGTGCGCATACAGCATACTGCCAACACAACATTTCTTTACTTGTTTGTGGCTGCTTCTTGCAATAGCTTGTTAAATCAGGACTTGCTAAAATATATTTCTGATGTTTGTTCTGACTTCCAAAGCTGTTTTATTCTTTACTATGTCATCACACAGTATTTCAGAAATTATCTTCTTGGTTGGGTTGGTGGTACATTTGGCCAGTTCATGCCGTCTGTCAAATTATTTGGTATGACTGTTCCCAATTTGAGTATTAGGACTTTTATAATTACACTTTTCATTTTCACCATGAGCATCTCTCCAAGTGCACTGAACACTGTTACATAATTCAGCACTAGTTCAACAAAAACAAGTCCAAGGTATAAAATCTATTTAAATTGGGCTTTGTGGTCTTATTTGTGTCTATTTGGGTCACAGTGACATAAAAATGTTGAATAAAATTCCCCGAAGTAAAGAGCAGGAACAGGCCTGGTCCAACATGTTGACATTTTGTTTTAGCACATGAAATAGCAGGCAGCCCTTGTGGACTTTGTGTGTCGCCCCCCTTAGATGTCCAGTCTCTCAGCAGCCATGTCAACAGGCGTTACTCTCGGGGAATGAGCACCATTGTGCCTTGGAGGAGTGCCCGCCTCAGTGGTTTGCCTCCTGCGCTGACTCCTGATATGTGTCATCACTATCAGTTAACGGGAGAAGAGGATGAAATGTTTACGTGTGATGTAGTAAATTCATTAAAGGGAGAAAGGATAGTAGCAGATGAGTCTTTCACATATGCTGCCCACAGGCTCAGTTGCCAGCTCTGACAGGCTGTGGGGGCTGATGGGGGAACATGGACACACACTGGCTTTGCTATTTTTAATCTGCCCCAGTAATTAAGTAAGCTTTGATTAAGCATGGGGAAAGAGATCTGAAGCGCTACAATTTTACTATCTCGCAATGTGTCCCTTACACCCCCGTATGTAAACACTGAATGATTAAGAAAGAGTCTTTTTTTTGGTTGTTCCTACAGCAGATAGACATGAGATATTCAGCTACCATGCGCAAAATATATCGTTGTGCAAGTCTGATGTATGAAATGAAGAGTATGCATTAACATTTTATTTTATGGAGAAGCGAAGGAAGACGACACAAAACGAGCATTAACATTTTATGTTAAGCACAGAGTGTACAGACTTTGGCATATACAGAATGTTTGTGACAACAGTTTGTGGAAGGTCCTTTTCTGTTCCAGCATGACTGTGTCCCAGTGCACAAAGCAAAGTCCATAAAGACATGGCTGGATGAGTTTGGTGTGGAAGAGCTTGACTGGCCCACACAGAGACCTGACCTCAACCCCATCCAGCACCTCTGGGATGAACTGAAACAGAGATTGCTAGCCAGGCCTTTTGGTCCAACATCAGCGCCTGACCTCACTATTGCTCTACTGCATGAATGGACAAAAATTCCCACAGGAACATTTCAAAATCTTGTGTAAAGTCTGCCCAGAAGAGTGGAGCTATTACATCTGTAAAGGGGACACCAACTGCATATTAATGTCCATGTGTTTAGAATGTGATGTCATTAAAGTCCCTGTTGATGTAATTGTCAGGTGTCCCAATACTCGTACATATAGTATAGCATGCGTGCATGCTGTGTGTATGACACAAACAAAATGAGAACCCACCCATAAAACCATTGCTTGCTGCTAGCTTTAGATGGCAGTGAGATGTAGTTGTTTGTAACTTTTAAACATTGATATCATATAAGGCGAAGCCAATAAAGCACACAAAGCATGAAAAGGCTGAAGACTATTAGAGGGCTTAGAGACCCTTTTTAGTTTGTCTTAATTTGTTACTTCTTTCTACAGAAAATGTAATTTAGGCAAATTTCACACACCAATGCTCTCCTCTTGTAGCTCTACTATGTGACATTCAGCTATAAGGAGGGTTGTATATTTAATTTTATCATATTCATTTGTAATGTTTCACCATTTTTACATTCAACATGAAAGTGGTCACCGCAGCTGCAAGAAATATTTCAGTTACATACGCTATTTAAAGGTCACCCTCAATTAATTTCAAGCACACTGCAATGTAAATCAGATTTGTAAAGTAGCGTGGGCACATGTGTACCCACCAATTATATCCTCAAATGTAATTGGACCATGAATTTAGTCTTTTTACCTACTTTCCAATCAAATGGAGGCTATAAATACCCCAGTAAACATGTCAATTATGTGTTAATCCGATTTATGTGCTGTGTCCTGAAATATCAACTTCCTCCCACGGCCACCACCAGCGGCCAATCACAGCACAAGAGTCTGCTATTAGTCCATGCCACTTCCTGCGAGGTGGGGCCTGTAGCAAATTAACATGCAGAGAAGTTATCTGCAAAGTGTCAAAGTGACAGCCAAAATAGTTTCTTTGCCCTCATTTTCTTTTCTGGAGGCAGCTTTCCGTAAGTAGCTTCTGTCATACTGCTGGAAGGTAAATGCATGCTTTTTAAGGTTGCCAGCATCAAAGGAACTGTACGTGAGGGCACCCGCCCCTGTACACTTCAAAGTGAACACAGTAGATATCTGCCTACTCACGTTTTATTGATTCAACTGTCACGCATGTTGTGTTTTACTCGAGCTGCGGAGTATCTGAGTGTTGACTCATTGCCTTGTATTTTTACACATTTTCAAAATGCAGACTGCCAAAAATCAGTCCTCCTACACGACGTGCATTGGATGAGTCTCTCCATTGTTTTGCACTGCATCTGTTACACAGTTCAAGTAGGTGTGTGTGTGCGTGTGTGTGTGTGTGTGAGAGAGAGAGAGAAAGCCACCCATATGTTCTAATACTGCTGTCTCCATATTCACTTAAAGTGTAGGGTATCAAAGTAGTTACACTTCCTGTTATCCTGTTTAATGGGTGCTTATTGACCATTAATAAGATATAATATTCAGCAATTTCTTGAAAAAAACAAACAATATTCAGATTTACAGAATACTAATTTCTCTCAGTCATCACTAATGTGTCTGTATCTACAGAGACCTTGCTGCCCTCGGCCTATATTCTCTTATTTTCTCAGCACTTTGGTGTGTTTCGAGACATTTGTGGGTTCTTTGTTTAGCACTTCGTAGCTCCCAGCCAATAACAGCACAAAATCAGGACTTTATAAACACGTATACAGTGAACAAGACAGTCTGTCTCTGGGAAAGGATGAACCTGCATTTCTTTCTTTCTTTTTATTTTTTTTGTAAAATACTAAAGTATTGCTTTTGTTTTGTGTAAAACTGCTCAGTGAACTACATCTCTCTCACACAATATATATCATCAACTTCAACATAGCCATCACCTTGAAAAAGAAATCTATTAAAAAAGACAAAAATCACATAAGTCTGGCCGTGTTGACAGCTGCAAAAGGAGGAGAGTTGATAGCTTGATCTGTAAGCCATATGGGGGACCGGATCTTCAAGTTTTCAGTCATGAGTGTCAGTGAGTGTTAAATGTGACAATGTCACTAACGTATTCTCACAGTCTTGCGCCTCAAGGAGGTGGCAAAGAAGGCGAATAGGGAGAGCGATACCAACGTAAAACAAGAATAAAAGGACAGGCACTCTCTCGATGGACAGAGCTCCAGGCTTTTCCCCTGCCGACATGTCTTTCCCCTTACCACAGGGACTTGAGGAGGTTCAGAACCAACACTGAGTTGGTATTCTTTCTGCTAGATCAGTAGGAAACAAAACCTATCTACTTCTGTCTTTGTCATAGTACTGAGATCAAAACTTTTAGCTCAAGCTGGGATTCTTACGGTTGATTCTTGCTTTGGACAGTAACCAGGCAGCCAGAAAACAAACCTGGAGCTACAAGGAAACAGAAGAAACAAACATGTTTGTTTGAGGGGGTTGCAAAATTGTCTGTTTCCACTTTAAAGAAGCATCTTGCCTTTTAAAAAAAATAAATTGCAGATTGGAAATGTGGAATGTGAAGCATCTTGTAAATCAGATTTCTCACACTTTCCTAGAAACTAAAGCCCTACTTGATGGAACCACCTGGCTAAATATGGGGAGCTGCTTTAAATAATATCTGCCACATATTACTCTTTTTAAAAATACCGTATAATTAATTGTGCAACGCACTGCATGTGTGTAACATTGTCATTAGATACTCCACACTACCTCCATACATATATCTAAACCATGAGGCTGAACTAACAACACTCTTTAATCTAGTCAAGCAAGCTGAACAAAATGTACAGATACCACAAGCCAAGATGAGAAGGATATTTACAGCAAGAATATTCTTATTTCACATTTCCTGATGTTTTGGAGTAATCCTGCAAGTCTAATTAATTGACTTAAAACAGTACTTAAAAACTTCTATAAAGTTAAAAGACTCTCAAGAGACAGATTATAAAAACACTAGTCAAAATGGCGGCGATAGAGGTTGAGAAATCTGAACTTTCATCCTTGATATTGAAACTCCACACCTCTAATTTGTACTGCATTTCAGCTAAAACCCCGGCTGATATAGCTCAACTACTTGACATTTGCTCAACTACACTTATTGTCTTTTGAGAACAGTGGAAGAAAACAGCAGTTTGGTGAGATTGAGGATAATGGACTGCCACTTGCTCTCAGCAGCCTCAGCATGCTGCTTATGAAATGACAGTAAATGCCCTGACCTGTAAAGAACTTTATTTGTCGTGATTTCATTTTTTGTCAGTAACTGTCTGCTAGACTCAGATTTAAAATGCAATACCATTTATCATGTCGAGGGACATTAAGTAGCAGGCTTTTTATGCAAGAGATAACAATGAACGAAGCATTAGTTATATTCAAGTCACTCTGTGTGGAATTATAATGTGATTGTTGGATCTTTCAAACTAATTTGAAATTCAAATTTTTTTTTATACACAGTGGCTTTTAGATTCACTTAAGTTGGTGGCTGCTGTTGTGGAATGAGAGTATTATGTAGTTAGTCTAAGCTGCAGTACAGGACGTCACAATGCAAGACAAAGGGAAATGTCAACTTTATGTACCAAGAGTTTGAACTTAGCTGTGAACTTTGAATAACTCATTTCCTGTTTGATTTTGCTGTGACCTGTGCAGCTTGCAGTTTTCACTTTTCCTACACTGTATTTATTTGGTAGATAAACATTGAGCAACTTTCACCTCCTCTTGCATATTTCTTCTGTAAATAAATAAATAAATAAATAAAAATTCTGACAGACTTCTCTCTACATGCTTCCTAAGTTTGTTTATGTAAAAAGGACACAGTATACTATGCACTGATTCACAATATGAAAACCTTTTTTTTTATCATATCTGATCAGGACACTGAGCATATTTTTGTATCAACTTCAATTTCAACTGTTACCATCCACTGAAAACCTTTAACTTCCACCAATTGCACAAAAGTTGTACTCTCTCTCTCTCTCTCTCTCTCTCTCCCCCTCTCTCTCTCTCTCGCTCGCTCTGTGATAAAGGCAGGCTAAGACGTGAAAAGTGGTTGCGGTGGCAAATAAATCGCACAGCTTGCCTATGTCAGTTTGTTAAGGCTCTGGCGGTGCAGCAGGGTGCTGAGTGAGGACTGACAGCAGTTGGTCTGTGAGTGTAGACTCAAGTACACTCAGGTGCTCCTGTGCTGCCTGGACCAGTTAGAGCAGCAGTCAGTCTGCTCCCACCTCTTGTCACTGCACATTGTTGCTGCTCTGTGGGGACAGGCCAAAGCAAGGATGTGTCATACTGACACCTTGTCTGACTGCTCTCACATCTCAGCTCTGTTTGCTCCTGTAGACTTCCTCAGTGTTCTGCCCTACGGTCACTCAGGTTTGCTGTCTGTGATGAGGAGCAGAAATGGGACAAGATGAAGGTCTTCCTCAAAGGACTTTGTCTCCATCAAATCTCTGAAGATGTTCTGGAATGTAGAAGCCAAGCTTGCCATCTAGTAAATCGCAATCACTATTGTAGTATTGTGTGTGTCTATGAAAGCTATGCAAGATTTACAATTCTAAACACCCAAATCTTTCCTTCTGCTTTGCAGGAAGTCACAATAACAAGACTAATAGGCACATTAATGACAAAGTAGTTAGGTTTCCTTCCCAAGATAACACACATTTTAACTGAATTTAAAAGGCATACTGGCAAAAGCAAATGTGAATTAGTACACATTTCTATTCACTACTGTTATGCAATGATTATGCAATAAACAGCCGGTGACCAAATTTGACATGAATATAGTGTAGCAGAAAACTTTGGCCTGCTTGAGGTGCTACAGGAAAAGTCAAGAGACCAAAGTTGTTAGGCTTCATCCTCTGGGGAACAGGAATGTTTGAACAAAATTGCTGATCATCCAGTAGTTCTTTTAAATATGATTTAAAATGTTGTACTGAAAATAGAACCATCCACATTGCTCTTCACTTGGTTTGTTAATTATAATAATGATGTTATAATGTGTAAAAGGGTGGTTTCCTGAATACAGTGCTCACAAATAAATTTAAAAAATGTGGATTAAGGCTTAAAATTTGTCTCTCTCCGATCATATTTGTCATTTAATGCAATATTTTTTCCCTGGACTGATTTCTGACTTCTATATTGATACTATGTGGACCTTCTCCATGCTTTACTGATGATGACACACTGGCTTTATGATATTCGTATAGCATTCATGACCTTTGCGTTGGCAGTAGTGCTCTGCAGAGGCTGAACACAGCTCATGCAACCCAAATGACCTTCAGGACGAAAGCTTCACAGGAAAACGTTGGTTGCTGCTTCCATTCAATGCTCACTGACACAAGACGCTGGTCCTCCTGGCTCCAGCCGTCTTGTGACATTGCACACAACTCATCTGTTCTATAATTACTGATTTGAAAGCATGGAGGAGCAGAGCCAATGACAGTAGTGAAAAATATTTTTGGTTGTAGATTTAGACTGTTTTCTTTGGTAGAAATAAAAAGCACACTGTGTCTACATCCTGCAAGGTTTTTTTTTCCTTTTTTTGGAAAATGACTGAGATGCACACAGATTCACAAGCCATGACCAAAAATAACTGAACGCCTCTGCATTTAGCTGCATCACACAACCTGAAGGTGACAGTGGTTGTTACACATTAGTCTTTCTCAAAATCAATAAAGCTGTAGCCTGTTGTTGGGAATGCAAACCGAGTTGTCCTTTTTTACTGCAGTTTTATTAAGTGTAATTCTTTACAAGCCAAACATACAAAATATTTTTTATTACACACCACATTAAAACATGTATTATCCCGAATCAAAACAGCACCTTTTCTATATGCACACAAATTCACTCTACACATATAATATGTTCCTTCAGCTGTTCTTTGTGAATGCAAAACTACCTTATTACAGAGGTGCAAAGTGCACAGACCCACTGATGCACATTACTGCATTTTCATTTGCTAATCACAAACCTTAAGTGCGCAGCACACATGTGAGGAGGGTTCTGGATGATCCATCCTATTCCATTCTTTTAAATGCGTAAAACAAAACAAACCCTCTTTGCTAATGAATCATGTGCTCCATCTGTGCTGATGACTTGAATTCTATTCATTCAGTAATGTTCCACTTCCGGTCCATTGTCCCAAACCTGGTAAGTGTTAGGTGCAATTGTCCACATTCATCCACGTCAGAAGGGATTTTTATTTTGGTCATGGTTAAGGGCACACTGGGGAGTCAAAAACCTGCAAGAGCCGTATGCCATATGTTCTGCAATCTGGATCTATTTAGGTTGGAGCCATCTCTGTCTGTGACCCTGTCTGCATGCAAGAGGCAATGGTGGAAGAGCACGATTATTAGCTGAGATTTCCTTTGCTGATAGCTTGAGACACTCACCCCACCAAAGGACAGTGTGGCACTGGCTGATTGGGTCAGCTGACTTGTGCATAATGCATATTTGATAGGCACCAGTGGTTTAAAATCAAATGGTGTGCCTGTTGTTATGTGGGTGGTATTAAATACAGATACCGAGGATACCACCATCCATCACTTTTCTCACTTGTCTTTGATGTCCCACAAAACATGTTGTATTGACATTAGCTTTTGTGCTGAAGATGATAGACCTGGCCCAATAGTTCTGTCTCTCTGATTTGGTTTTGTAATGAAACGTTATGTAAATATAATACTTGCATAAATATATTTGATACATACATACATAACAGCACAGAATCGGCATGGTAGAATTATATAGACGCAAAGACAAAATATGAAATGGAAATCAAAAGCATGAAACACAGTCAAGCTATTATGCATTAACTACAAACATAGATGGCAACAACAAGGAATTTGTTCCATTAGATTAATAAGGGTTCTTTACCAAACCTGGAGAATGAAGAGCAACATCAGTCATGTATCACTGGCATGCATAATATTTTAACAGTATTGGAAATTCATGTCTTTGTCTGCTTAAAAACTTTCAGCAGGCATTTGGTAAATGGATATTCTTCTGAATCACAGAATTACTTGACAGGCCAGTTTGTATGCAACATTTTGAGGTGCAGCATATTTCAGGACATGCCAGTTGTTTTTATTTTGATGCCCGTCACTACAGCGATGTGTAACATACATTACCAAAGACCTTATTTTTCTTTGCAAGCAGCCAGTGTTTTCAATTCAGTTCAGTACACTATGAAATTTGTACTAGATGACACTCGATGCATCATTGTGGGCAATTCATCACAGCGATTATATTTGTAAAGTTATAAATTGATATGTATTGTTTTCTGCTCTAGACTAAGACTCTCCAGCAAGTCTCAGCAATCTGATGTTTTTAGTTTATTGAAAAAATGGTAAAGGATAATGGCATTAAATTATTTTTAGATTTACTTTTAGTTTTTCAAAGAGGCTGTTTGCAACAAATTGATAAAAACCGAGATTAAACATGACAAGCTACTTATTTGGTTTGTTATATTATCGAAATCCAAACTCAAAAAGTCATTGTAGTCCTTGGTCTGTTAATGGTCTGGTACATCTCTGATCTCTGATGCAGTTTCACTAATACTTTATAAAAAGCATTGTTTCTCGCTTTTTCTTATACAGTCAGTTTGTCTGGGGTCCACAGCGCCGACCTCATGTTTGGGTTGCTTGTTTCTTTCTGCATCCAGAGGCGACTGACAGAGCTCATGCTTTGTGCCACTGAGCACTGTGTCTGAGGCAACCCGTCTCTAATGTCTACATTGTCTGCCTACAGCAAATAAATGAGGGTGGCCGTTGGGTATCCTCATTATAATCCTCTCCGGAACATGCGCAGAAACCAACTGTCTGAACAGACCTGACCAGAGATTAACCTCAGAAATTCAATTCATTTCATTCAAGAAACTCAGAACCTGCTAGCCTCTTCTACCTCAGGCTTAGTCTGAGATCCTTCAAAGTTGCCACTTGTCTAATATACAACATATGTGACATACAAATATTTTCACATTTCTGTGAGTGTATTGTATTTGGCTATCTAAGTGAAATCAAGAATTAATAAAGGACTCCAGGTCCTGATGATAACTCCAAAAGCCACTCCATAGTGAGCCACTCACTCTGTCATGTCATTATAGTCTGTTATGCCCCTGATAAACAGTGTAGGACTCTTAGTCCTTTGTATAGAGTACATACAGAAGTCCTCCATTGCAGCAGAGCGGTGATGAAAAAACCATAACCAAAGCAATCAGCCTTCATTCTGGTAATAGGAAACCTACAGATGGGCTACACTTCCTGCACTGCTTCACTGACATGCAGGTGAAATTCCATTTAATGCAAAGCAAGCAACAAAAAAGTGAAGTGTCATTCTATAATTATGCCCTGGCCTTAGCTACAGCTGTCAGACTAAACAGTGATATGACAAACTAAGATAAGTTCACTATAAGATTCAGAATGAGACAAAACAGTGCATCAGTGCATTCATGATGTTGTTCTTTGCTTTCAGCTCTTCACAGACACTTGACTACAGAGCAGCAATAAAACACCTGCAGCCGCTCAGTTAAGTGATCCTCATCTCTTGATGGAATGACACAACAGAGCTCAAATGTTTGGACATGTTTGGGTTACATCATAAAGAGATGGACAAAGTCAAGTCCAACTGCTTTTAGCGAGACAGGGACATTGTGTATTCTGTATAATCTAAGAATTGGCCTTCACTATAAAGAAACCTGTCACTGTATTGTATCGTGGTTTTCCCAGTTTACATGAAAATCAAAGCTCTACTCCAATCCAAAGCAGTCGTAGTACACCTGTCTATAGGTTGTTTAGTCAATGGCAAGCAAGGAAAACTTTTGGAATCTTCACAACATGCATCAAGTGGCTGTAAATGGCATCAAGGGCTTTTATTTGCTATACCACAGTCTTTTCCTGCACCTTAACCACACTGTAACTGCCATTTGCAGACATTGCAGAAAGTGTGAATTTGACTATTGGTGTTGGGCTTGAAAAAAAGAAAAAGAAAAAAAATGTTAGCATTGAACTTAATTTGGGAGTTTTCCAGAGTCAATTGATATTAATGTTATACTATTCAACAATTTAACCTTGTAAATCTGCAAATACACAGTTCTTAGTTCACTAATAAATTGAATCACTGTTACATTATATCAGTAGGTGAAAGGGAATAGCAAAACTATGCTTATTAATAAAATGAAAACAACTTACATATTATCACTTCAAAATAAGGTGCTACAAACCATGATCTCTCACTACCAGCTGACTGATCCCGCATCCACTGATACGGAGCCAAATGCTGAAATGCTAAGGAGGATGAATCACACAGTTACATGAAAAAATAACACCTCTCTGTTCGACACCCTCAGTTTTCACACTTTGTTATTGCGTGATTTTTAAAGTCCTTACAAAATCCTCACAGTTTGCTTTGTGGTTTGTGCATTGCATGAGTGTTGCTCCCTTTCAGGTCTAACAGTTCTGGAGAGTGAAATTAGACAGAGAAACTCAAGGCAGATGAGAAAGTCATCAGCAGGGAGAGCAGCTGCCCCTTCAACAGAGAACGAGTGAAGGGGACAAAACTGAAAGGCAGCAAATGGCTTCTCGTGAAGGTTAGAAAATGAAAATGGCCATGTTGGCACTAAAAACGACTTGTCGCTAATATATATATATATATAATAAATAATAAATAAGAAGAAAGAAGAAGTTACCGGCTATACATGAAATATTCCAGGTAGACTTTCAGAAAAATAAAAATATTATATTACAGAGGCCTTGAAATGGTAAACCAAGTGAATGCATTGCTCTTGATTTTCAAGTGCATTACTTTGACATGTTTTTGTAAGAGCCTTCTCTTTATATCCTGAAAAGAACCAAATACTGTAATGGAAGGCAGGCTATTAAGGCTTATGGGTTACTGATGGTGAATACATCTATAAACAATAGTCCTGATGCATTACAGAAAGCTTCTACTGCATAACAAAGAAATATAATAGATGTCATGTACTGATATCACTTTTCATGCCTCCACACAGCCATTGCACGAACCAACTATTGCACTCACAGTTTCTCACTACTTTCTCCTCAATTTTTGTATAGTGCTATACTGCTTCAAAGCTCTGAAGCTCAGCTGGAAGCAGAGCATTTGGAATTTTACTGTGTTTGGCAAAGTGACTTGTTGGAAAACACCTAACATACAGTTCAGCGTGGACAAGTAGATTATGCACCAGAAGTGGTTTGACAGGCAGAAGTCCTCCAAACAAAATGACAAAATTGGTCTATGTTGGTCAGATGAACCTCCAGGCTGGAACATACAGTATGAGGGTTTTCTGATCTGATAACCTTATCTGCAGGATGATGTAATTTGCTTTCCAAAACTGTTCCAAATCAGTTTTGCAAAAATCAAACTTTCCAGATCTGTTACCACACAGGTTAAAGTTTGGTCAGTTTTCAGCACATAAGTGCACCTTTAAGGTTAGGGAAATGGTTAGGTATCAGGTGGCTCAGCAAGTGCTTGGGTTTGGTGTGATTTTTTTTGTCTTTTGTTAGATGACCAATAAACTTGTATGTACACATGCACGCACACACAGTTAGTGTTGCACAACAGTTGCTGTATGCAATGTGTATTTGCTTTTATAACATGCCTGAAACACAACTTGTCTTTTGTGAATTTACTTTTTAAATTTAGATTTAAAGTGATATGTGAAATTTTATCTTATTGATGGTTCACTCTATCATCTCTGTGCCTGGAACATTTAGTGTTCTTGGAGATCTTACAGTGTCTGCAGAGCCCTCTTGTACTGCCCTCTTGGCTGGGCAGCATGGCTGCCCTCTAATAAGATTTTAAAGTGGTACTAAACCCATTGTTTTACTGCAGATTATGCTTACATAAACTTAATTTGTTTTGTTCAGGGTGTTCGGCGTTTTAAAGCTGAACTAAAACTTTACTCATCTGAAAAGCATTTTATTTAACTGATTAAGCTCATGATATCAGAGGCTTAGATGGCTCAAGGGCAAACCCTGAAGCTCTTTAGTTTTAATTAGCTAAAACTTTTCAGTCTTTTAAGGCTGATTTTATCAGTATTGCTGCTTTCTGTCAGAGAGACAAGAGGCCTACACCTCTGCAGTCCATTTCGGGCCCTTAGAAGGCTACAATGTAACAGTGTGGACTTACACAAATAATCTGAACCTGCCTGCATGTAACTTTTAATCTTTTGTAAGTAAGAGTTTGTCCTTTGGGAATGTGGTCTGAATTTATCCATTTTTCTTGTGTACTGGTGGAATTTCTCACCTGCTGTTGATGTGGGAGGAAAAGTCATCAGACTGCATGTTCACCTGGGCACCATATGGTCCACAGCAGTTTTAATAGCTACAAACTCTTTTAGTCAACATTGCTATCTTTAGATTCAGCAGATAGAAGGAAGTAAATAGATAAATAATTGGGCAGTGTTTGCTCTTAAACTGAGACAGAATAAGAGTTTGTCAGCAAAGCCTCTTCAGGTATATAAAGCTCTCAAAAGGAAACATTCACATTGCTGACATTGTTGACCAGAAGTGTGGGATTTAGACACTTGTTGTGGGCTGATGCTGAGTGTGCGGGTGGTCAACTCGATCCACTTCATACACCTCCCATTAGGACATATTTAATTCAGTACACAGCTCTGAGGAGGTGAAGAGTTTTGCTCTAAAATAAGGAGACCTCTGGACATGAAAGAATGATGCCTACTCCATGATTTAGAGATTAGAACAAATTAACATGCTTTTGAAAGACTGAAAACTTTATACAGGGCTATTCCTGCTTCTTTGAGAAATACATGAGCATTGAACTTCAGGCACCAAAATAGATATGCACTAAAAGGTCTCAAATATGAATGTGCCAGAAAAAAGCTTGTTCAGCAGCTTTGGCCCCCTTGTCTGCACCCTTAGTGCTGACACCAATTCACATTTACGTGCTAGTCATTTTGCATGACTCTTATGCAAAGTGATTTATAATCAGTGCTACTCAATGAGGAGAGCAGCTGTAATCACGATCACTGTTAGCCTTCATTAAAAGATGGAGCAAGAAAAATAAAAAAAAATAACAGCATGGTTAGAGATTATGACACTCCAACAGCAGCAACAACAGCTGATAGACCACACTAGTCAAAATGCAAAGCAGGATCTTGTATTAAACAGATTACCTCTGGGTCCATCTTGACTTGATAAGGGTTAACATCTGAGCAGCAAGATATGCAAATCCCTCCTCCAATTGTCCTATTCATTTCCCAAGCACGATTATATTCAACTTATACATGAATATTCGGCTGAAGTCTCGAAGCCTAATAAGAAAACATGATTGAGGTGCTCAGGCAAGGTGGCATAAGTGACTGGAGGAGTAGATTTTCTGTCACCAAATCCATCCTCTAATCACTGCTGGATGCTGCATTTCAATACCGCAGCTATCAGCCGCTGTAGTGAGAGGATGTCACAGTGACCAAACATGATAGAAAAGCAATGCATTGAATGTGATTCACAAGAGAACAGAGTTTCAACAAAATAAGAAATTTGCAGGATAAAAGAATGAGCAGATAACATGCAGAGTTTGGATTGTTCAGCGCGGATTGTGGAATGTTCAAATGTTCATCCTTCAAGTTTACCACATTTTTCATACTTGAACATGACTGATCAATGCATCCAAAAGCACTTCAACAAAACTTGTTTAAAACATTTTTATTTGAGATTTTTGTAAGGTAAAATGTTATTTCCACCATGTTTCACCCTAGTGCCCACCACCCACGCTAATGCATCCAATGAGCATTTCTGTTGGAATACACAGGTGCCTTCAGGCTACAAAGCAGTTTGGCTAAGGCTAAGATTGTGCTTTGGATTTAATATTGAAAATGTAAAGCCACCCTGTCTTGTGTCACTATTGCCTTTCTAAATATTTAACCAAGACAACAACCTTTCTCGAACCTTAGTGGGTGTTTGTTGGCACATAAAACTAAAACACACAGAGATTTGTTATACAATGAGAAAATCTCAGAAGAGAGACCATCATTTTATCTTTTGCTGCAATAACAGCGAGGTAAACAGTGTTCATGTTCGAAGTAATCTAGCAGGAATCTGCACTTGTTTGTACATTGCCACTTTTAACCTTGTGGCTTGGTGGCCCTGTGTCTTTTGTGAAACCTTTTGAGCTGACCAGCTGTGTCACTGGAGTGATTTCCTTCAAAAGATGGAGACGGCTGTGACTTATCTGGCAGCGTTGTTGTCTGTCTCAACATGGCCTTAACCTCGTGGTCTGACTCGCCTAAACTAGACCATAAATAACCATGCTTTAGTTGCCAGGAGCAGTTATTGTAGGAAAAACAACGGAAATATGTTGTAAGTGGAATGCAGAAACACTCAGCATGAACATGTGTAACTTTTCTCTATTCTGTGGTGAAAATATGTTGTTGGTTTTAAACTCTACAGAGCTGATGCTGTGTGTATAGCATCTTCTACCAGTCTAACCACCAGGGAGCTGGTTACACTTTAAAAAACAAAATGAACCACATCATTATTTTTTAATTCTATCCATCAATATATTTTCCCCTGCTTTGGACCAGCTAAATCATCCACTCATGCCATATTCTTCCACTGGGATCCCAAAGACCAGACAAGGTATGCTGTCCCTGCAGAATGCTCCATATCTGTCCCAGGGGCTCCTTCTAGTTGGACATGTCCAGGTTCGAGGGAAGCCTCTGGCAGCACAACTGACTCATTGTGACCACTGTCAACCCTGCACCAATCTGCCTGTTAATCTCCCACTTCATCTTGACTCCACTTCTAAGTATGACTCTGTGATGCTTGGACTGTTCTGCACTTGAGGAAGAAACACATCCCCAACCTAAAGGGGGAAATCTACTGCTTTCATGCAGTGTACCACAGCCTCAATCTTGATTCTTTTATTTACTATGAATTGATTTATTTTGTTATAAATCTAGTGGTGACATTATAGGCTAACTTCAGCCTCTAGCTGGATGCTGCAGGGTGGTTAGCTCATCCAGATGAGTGACAAGTGTTGAGACATTTTATAGCTTTAAAATGGAAGCAGAAACGTTCCTCACGGCTTTGAAGATGGCTCTGCAGAGCTCCTCAGGTCACAGGATGCACTGCCACATGTTCTGTGGGAGACACAGTGTATGACATTTAATACCTTTGGGTTTATCTTCACTGTCACTAGCTGTTATAAAAGCAGCAGAGATGATGATACAACAAAGTATAGCTCCCTAGCTTTGGTGTATCCTCCTAAAAATTAGAAAGAGGGGAGCAGATATTATTCATCTCAGTATAGTCCTCAGCTCTGCTCAGTGCACAATGATTATGCTGCAATCAACTGGAGCATAGATGATATATACAATTAACATCTGGGATTTTCCCCAGGTCAAGGTGAAATCACACAGCTTACACCGCACATTAATTATGAAATGTGTATAAGTATGCAGAATCACAGACAGTACAGAGATTCCTCTGCATATAGCTGTAAACTGTAGTAGAATGCAGAGAACAGATTAAACATGATCCTTCCTGGAGTATAGTCCCACCCTGGAGACCCAGCATAAGCGAATGTCTCAGAGGCATGAGTGTTTGATTTGTATACTGTTGCTACCCCTCCCAAACCTCCTCACTATCCTCAAGTAGAATTTAGCAGAGGAGTCTTGCAAGAGAGCAGAGAGAGTCAGGATACGGGGAAGTGGATGATTTGTAGCTGTATGCTAGCTCTTTCTGACCATGAGAAAAAGTAACTCACATGCAGAGGATGCTAGTACTGGGGATGTAAATCATCTTGTGTTACTGGTGGTCACGTTTAGCTACTTGAATGATTCCTAAATAGTCAAGATGGGTCGGCGTCGCTGACACAGAAAAAGAGCTGAACCCCAATGCAGAGTCTAAGGAGAAGGCAGGCAGGCAGGTCCAAGCAATAGTCTTATAACAAAAAACCAACTCAAAAGCACACTCTTACTGTGGCAGAAGAACTACAAAAAACTGTGGTTAAATCACCAAACAAAAACATGGCATGGCAAGGCAAAACTAAACAAACGTTCCTGGCATGACATGGAGAAAACACAGACGCTCTGACAAAGGTGACTGGGAAGACAAGGACTAAATAGACATCACAACGAGGCACAGGTGACACACATCAGGAGGGAGAAAGCAATCAGGAAAACCAAAGCAAAGCTACATGAAAACAGGGCACACAGGGGAAGAGACACTTTCAAAATAAAACAGGACATGACAAAAACCTTGAACATAATACATGGAAACACAAGACACACATGGAACATGACACATGGACTCAAAAACAAAGCATAACCAAAAGCACCAGGCATGACATAAATACCTTACTGACATTTTCAGTTTAGTGGAGATGGTACTCAAGATTTACTGCAACTTTACTGCTATGCATTCAATGAGTCGCACAGTGTGTTAGATGCCAGCTTCTGCTTTGTGTTGCAAGTTTTCTCTGTTTAGATTCAGAGTTTCCCATCTGTTGTATCGTCTGCTACTTGTGGCCGTTGAACAGCTGCACTGGAGAGCCTGGTGGTGGACTGCTTTGTGATAAGAGCCGCTGAAGGAGGGGAGAGTGTTACTCGTGTCCTTTTCCCACGCAGATTTGCTCAGCTGGTCTGAGAACTGGACTTTGCCAGCTTCATTAAAAAGCAGCAGAGATATAAAATCTGTTGGAGTGGAAAATGTGGCCAACTGATGACAAATGTATTATTCTTTTGTAGAAAATGGGTGATAGGAGAAGAAATAAAGTTAAGATGTCAGGGTATTAAGTACCTTTACAAAAGTACAAATGTTCAGAACTCACAGGCCGACATAACGAGGGGTCATTTTCATTATTAATTGATCTGCCAGGTATTTTCTCTCTCAATGATTTGATCTGATCTGATTTGTTCAACCAACAGTCCACAATCCGACAATTTCCAACGATGGAGAGCAGAGAGACACATCAAATGGGACTGTCAATTTGTTGAGTTTTTTTTTTTTTTTTTTTTTTTATCTGAAAAGAAACATAATATATAATAATAACATAACATAGAAGCACCCAGTCCCATGGGGCACATGTGCTGACACTCTAACCACATGTATGTAGGTCGGAACTCTGTTGTTTATTTGAACATATGGTAAATTACCAGCTGTGGCTCTTCTGCACATTCATTGCTGTCACTGTCGAACCAAGAGGTTGGCTGAACTTCAGTTGAACCTGATTTGCATAAATTCATGCAATTAGACAAGGCAGTGCCACTACTGAGGAAACCAATTGGATAAGCACTTATCGTAGTTCGCATACAAGCACATGTCTGGGCAAGCACCAACTGCCCACCTAGCAGCTACGAGTAAGCTGACGGCAGTTTACAACTCAGAGCCCATGGTGGTAAAGTCTGTGAGAGAACCGGGGGGAAAAGTAGGAATAAAAATTATGTTCAGAAATATTCATCATTACTTTAAATTCTTTGATATGTAAGGTGAATAAGCTTAGTCCAACAGTGATAACACAAGTTGACACAGAGCTGATTTCTTGACAACTTGCAACGTCATTGTGTTGTTTGGTCGCCAACATGGACATATTTATTCTCTCTCTGTACCATTTCCTTTTTATTGGCTGTGCTGAATCTGAGCAAAGTCTGAGAAAATGCAAGATATTGAAGCACCTCCTCATGCAGTCTGTCTACATTAAAAAAGAAAGAAAAAACATATAGTTAAAATGTGAAGACTGCACATTTTACATTTTGAGTTTTGTATTTTTTTTCTTTGTTTTTATGAAAATGTAATTGTGTGGTCACCTGGACACCTCACAGGGAAGTGGCTTTTATTCGAAAGGTCGTCTCTGCAGTGGCACGACCCTCCACCTACACCTCTCTCCAAGGGGCCTCGCCTCAGGCTTTATCTGGGCCGCCAGCCTCACCCTCCACACATTTACTGTACAAACAAGCACGTCTGCATACACACTGACTCAGTAATTACTGTCAAGGCAGGCCGTGCAGAGAAAGCAGGCTGGAGCCAAGTTACTCCACAAAGTCCTTCCAGCTGGCCCAGTGTCCATATAGATTTGCTTTATTCAGACTATTTAGTGAACAATAGCAGACTGATCAGAGAGTCTCGGGGACTGGAGGTAATTGCAGAGCAACCTGTTATGACGTTTATTTGAGACATTTTGTATTCTATTATTAACAGCTGCTGTTTTGCCACAGCCATGTTATTATCACATCTCCAACCTCTGCAGTAATCAAACTTTCACTTTATTTCCACTGTATGCTGAATGAGTGTACACAGTGATGAGAGTGGACTGAAACTGTTGCTAACAGCTATGGGATGAAATCTGGAAAGGGTGCCATAACATAGAATCTCAACTCAGTTTTCAACTCAAGATGGCCTGTTGGCATGAAGTAAACGACAGTACTGTCAAAGCATTGAATAAGAGATTACCTTTTGTTTTTGTGTCCCTTTGTTACTGCTGGGATGACATTTCATCACACAATGGCTGATTATCCACCATATTTATCTGATCTGCTGTGTGTTCCTCACGATGATTTTTGTGAACATCAAGTGGAGGATTTACAGGTCCATTTGTGTAGCAGCCTGACCTGCAGCACGTTGCCAATGTCTTCTCTTTTCTAATGGTTGCAACCTCTTCAGATTTCAGGTTGTGGTCACTGCTGCTCACTCTGTCTGTTCTCTGTCTGTGTGAGAGATTATTTAATCAGTAAGCAACTTAATTAAGATAGCGTTGTTCATGAGAGCATGCCCAAGTTTGTCAAAGATGCTGAATGACACATGTTCTTAGTTGCAAGTAAGGTTTGTAGACTATAAGTACATTTTTATATCACATCGTTGGTTGTCATAGTAACGCAACACACAAGGTCCACAGAAGTTATAAATAGTGACTGTTAGAGCAAGCGAAGGACAGATTTGTCACTGTAAACAGAGCTGAATGAAATGCTCATAAATCTCAACCCTCAACACAGTGAGACAAATGAACATGAGCCAAGCAAAAGGAATGGAATCAGACAGTACACTGAAAGCTCCCACACTGCAATGCATCATCTACATGAAATACATATTAAGGCTGCGTCTGAAGTCAGTGACAGGTGTAGAGGATAAATGTAGCACTATAGCAAATAGAAAGTGATAGATTGAGTGACATCTGTAGGATCTTTAGCCAGAAACTATACTAACCAAACATTAGTTAATGCATCATCAAACAGATTTATTTTTCAACTTTGTCTTGTAATGGATTTGTAATTCACAGATAAATTAGGTGGCCCTTCTGATTGGGATATCCAACACATTCCCAGGTCATCAGATACCTACACTGTTTTGTCACACTCCTCAATGTCTCCTCCAGACACACGAGGTACACTTTAATGTCTGTGTGCAATGTACAAAGCCTTCCGGCCACAAGGCCTCTCTAACATGAAAGGCACTTTGGTTAAGTTTAGATAAGAAAACTATTTGGTTACTTGGTCACACGTGAGGGCGGCACGGTGGTGCAGTGGTTAGCACTGTTGCCTCATAGCAAGAGGGTTCCAGGTTCGAATCCCGGTCTGGGCCCTTCTATGTGGAGTTTGCATGTTCTCCCTGTGCCTGCGTGGGTTTTCTCCGGGTACTCCGGCTTCCTCCCACAATACCAAAAACATGCACATCAGGTTAATTGGCTACTCTAAATTGCCCCTAGGTGTGAGTGTGAGAGTGTGTGGTTGTTTGTCTTTGTGTGTTGGCCCTGCGATTGACTGGCGACCAGTCCAGGGTGAACCCCGCCTCTCGCCCGTAGTCAGCTGGGATAGGCTCCAGCTCCCCCGCGACCCTGACGGATAAGCGGTATAGAAAATGGATGGATGGATGGTCACACGTGAAGTGAACCCTGGTGTCCTGAGTTAAAGATGTGTATGTGAAATGCTTTGAAAACTACTTCACCTGGTGCAGTTATTCACTACAGGGTATCTTCTGCATCTGGATTAGACCATGAGGGACATGACAAAATAGCAGTATTTTACACCCTGGAAGTCACGCTGAGCTGAAAACCCTTCAATGTGTGATGGACAACATGATTTTACTTGACTTTGCTTGTTGGACATGAGGGTGCGATGGAGGGGTATGGTCGAAAAAGAATCACTAAGAAGCAGTGTTTTGGGACCAGCTATCCTAAAGACAGTCATCACAGTTTTAGTGAGCTGAATGATTCATGTTTAGCAGCTAATTTTTTAGGGTGTTTTCACAGCAAATTTATTTAGACCACTGCTGAACATAAGAGCTTTATCTGTTGTGCAGCCTTATATAAATCAGGGATGAGAGCTGTTCCCGTTGTGTGACGTACAGTCTGCCAGTGTATAGATATGTACATATGCACATGTTCACACATGTGAAAATATGCATTTGGGGCAGGCTTTTTTTTTAGCATTGCCATTGAACAGAAATTTCAGCGTTTACTTATCTTTACAGCAATGGTTGAAAATAGCATCTCTGTCCTAACCTGAAACATTTAGTCATCATTTTACAATAAATAAATAAATAAAATACAAGTTCCAGTAACTCATTGTTGATGTTACAGTTTGAACTCCACGTATATGTATCTAATAGAATAAATATCTGTCTCTGCACTGTACACTAGGTTACATTGGCTAAATAATTCCCTTAAGAGATACGTGGAGCTGCAGGGTAGCAGACAAGACCAATCAAAGTGGTAACAAGATAGAGAGGGAGGGTGCAAGAAGGAGGAGAGATATAGACGGAAGCATCTTTTGCTGATGAGGGTGAGCCAGTGGGCCACTGGCTGTTTGTTCCACATCAGAATGTCAAACAGGGCAGCAGCAGCCTCCGCTGAGTCACGGAGGTGGAAATAATGTCAGGCGTTGGAGAAGACGAGTCATCAGAGTCCCAGGACCCAAAAGTCACCCCCAACTGAAAGGCAGTGCAGACAAAACTGAACACTACCCACACTGCACAGTCACAGGCTTGAATTTCCTCCTCTAAGAGATGTGCATGTGCTTAGTTGAAATATGCTTCTGAGAAATGGGGTTTCTTTTTCCTTAATTTGTGTAGTTCTTACTCACAGTGAGTGAAGCACATTCTGTTGGGAACAAGAAATCCTCACATCTTCACAACATAAACTAGAGGAGGAACCAGCTGCCAAATGTCATTTTGACAAGCAGATACGCTTTACTGGCTTTTCTAGTCGGCAGTGTGGGAAAGTCATAAAAGTGAACTTTCAGCTGGGCAACCAGCAGGAGCAAACCATATATCTGTGTTTACTGCATGTCCTGGATATCACTGCACCACTGGCAGTACAGCTGGCTCAAGTCAGCCATCCAGCAGCATACAGTAATGTGGCTGTGGGCGGTGTGAATATTGTCACTCCTTAGCAAGTCCTAAGATTTTTTTCTGTATCTTATTCTCAGTCATAGCAATGTGTCCCTCTGCAGTCGATGGCCAGAGTGCCTCATCAATCAGTCTCAACTTGTATTGATTTTTTGTACTAACAGTAACAGTGAGTGCAGAAAAAGATGACAAAGTGTGAGAGCTTGGATTTGTTAACATTGCTGTTGAGATATGAATGCAGTGTCAAGGTCCTGCTGCTTTCTCCCACAGGGTAAGATCAAGATGTCCCCTGACATTGGGCCACAAGAGATGATAAAATCTTCAAATCTGCCCTTCGGGAAACAACAGCCTTTGAAATGTTTCCTCTTTGTACGAATAGTTGTCAAGTATGTCTTCACAATTATTAAAAATGATGTTTGGACAAGTGCAAAGCAGAAAAAATAGATGTACCTTGAACCAGAACAGACTATTAAACAGGTATATCACCATCCTAGATTTGTGTGGCAGCATGCTAACATTTGCAGATATTTATGAATCAAACTATTGCACAATTTCACAGATTTGACCTGATGACGATAGTTGATGAAAAGTTGATGGCGGTGCTGCAGGAAAAGTCAGGGGATCACAAAACACAACATCAGGGGACCATGCACGGCTGTAGGAAAGTTACAATACATCCTGAGATATTCAAGTCTGGATCACAGTGGTGGACAGACAGACAGACTGACCGCCAGACCAGCATTGCTGCCGCTAGAGGTGCAAGCATGGTTGAAACAAACAAAATGATGACAAATAAAGGCAACATTTAGTAATGCACACTTGAAAAATTAGGCAAAGAAGAACTTCAAGCAAAATAAATAACAATTAAGGAGACTTCAATAAAGTCAGAAATAAGAAATCACAGAAAGAAACACATTTCTGTGGTCAGTCGGTCAAAACTACGCCTTAACTTTACCCAATAATGTACTTCTACTCATTCCTTAATCCTCAAACTGCGGTTTGGAAGGATGAGTGTGATTATTTCACAGACAGGAAATTAATTGTGAGGGTCTTATGCCCTCTGCTTGTCACATACATGGCACCTAAAATGTGTGTGTTTGGCCCAAATCTTGTGGAGGAAAGCTTTTGGATTTGCTTTCCAGTCCTGAGCTTAGCATTTGACGAAGTGCCACCTCAGCAAAGGGGATGATTAATTCTCATAAGACTTGAAGATTTTCTTCCTGCCATTACTTTAGGGCAGGTTTCCAATAGGCAAAGACTGAACCTTTTCAAAGCAAAATGTAAACAACTGGTCAACTTTTAAATGCATCTCTGTTAAAACTATTATAATAGTAAAGACAGATTAGACAATCAGGTTCTTACGACAGAACTTCTAAACAAAAAAAACTGCTTGATCTTTTGGTGCTTGCAAAAACAGTGCAGCAACACCAGGGTCACATCCTGTTGATATAACGAGAACTGGACGGGACTCCATGGGCTAATTTACATTTAAGAGTATTTTGATCTTTGTCAGAACTGACAGTACTAGGGCTTGTGCAAAGCAGATTCACACACTGATTTATAAGGTGGTATTTGAATCTTTGGCCTGGACAGAACGAAAAGAAAAAGACCTTTAAATAGACATCACACTACAGTACAGTGTGTGGACACAAGTTTAAAATACTGTTAATAATATATATCATTAATTATTGTAATACAGTAGTGAGGCAAGCTGATTCAGTTCATGAAAACGTTTTCTCTCACTCCCCTGAACTCTGAATTGTGTCCATTAATCTGTTGTGGGGAAAACAGAGAGTCAGAACTGGGTTTTGTGGAGTGATCATGATGGAACAAATGGGCTTAAGACACCTAGAAATAAAAATCATAGCAGAAAATCAAATGCCTCTTCTTTGATGGGTTTTTAAGCCACAAAGCAGTGGCAATATCAGTCTGTTGGCCCAGTCCCAGTAATTCTTTATTGAAGTGACATGAAATTATGTACACCTATCCATAATGCACAGAGGATGAATCTTAACCATTCTGGGAGACTCCTGACTGGTCCTGCAGTGTCACCATAAATGTTGCCATTTGTGGGTTTTAGTGAAATGTCTGAACATCTGTTGGATATTGCTGTGATGAAATCTGGTTTGTACATTCTTGTCCAACACTTATGACCTGCAAAACTAATGACATTCCCATCAGCTGTACTTTGTGTCCAGTGCCAGTTAGCAAATGTTGGCATGCTAACATGCAAAACCAAGAAGGTGAACAAGGTGAATATTACGCTGAACATCTGAATGCGGCCATTGTGAGCTTGTTAGAATACTGACAGGCATTTAGTTCAAAGCACCACTGTGCCAATAAGTAGAGCATCACAAAGCTTCCTATATGGCTGTAAACTCTCAGCCTTCATTTATCTGTCAACAAAGCATCATGAGCTGTTGTTTTCTATTTTACACCTTACTCTGCTGTCAGTGTTGGAACAGACTTGTTCATATTCGCATTTATTACTGGCTCAGTTTAGGCCACAGGCATCAATTTCAGATATGGGGGTTAAGTGTTTTACAAATTCATTCTTATTACCTCTGAGGCAGCAAAAGTCTGTTTAGTTTATTATATAATTATGAAAGAAAGCTAATGAAGCACAGTGCCAGATGTTGTGATTTTATCTGTGACAGGCCAAGTGAAATCTTTTACCATAATAATCCACTGCGACTGTTGCATATGCCTATTGCCAGTAATCTGCACGTACAACTATATGCCACACTGATTCTTTCTATGGTCCCATATATCCAAAGACCTATTTAAGACCTTTTTTAAAACCATGAACATGTACCAATATTTATCTCAAGTTGTATAATAGCAAACATTTGCTAATGATGGAGAATACATATTCAGTAACCAGTGTCATAAACAACTGGAGCTGCGATTACAGCCCCTTCCCCTAAAATCCCTTTCAAGTGCCTGTCTGAATATTCATGAGTGAACCTTTCCACTTGAAGTTGTTCCAGAAATCCCCTTCGTATGGAGCACAGTCGTACTCATCCAGATAAATAACTGCATGAAATTGTAATCAACTGCACCTTTGAATGTTAATGTTAAAGATGGGAGACATTACAAAACAACTTTAATATGCATGATGGGATACAGAGCTCCTCCTGACGGCTCATTCTTATGCTCTGAAGACAAGGTCTTGTTTATGAAAAGCTGCTGAGGATCCAAACACAGATTGCTGTCATTACATAAAGCTTTTGCCCTAAATTATCTTTGAGCACAGTGCCGTGTAGCTAAAACATAGCGATATGCATAGTCAACCAGTCCTGTCAAGTCTGTGTATGTTCTACCATTTCATTTGAGCTATTTTACTGGAGAAGGTGTACACCAGTCAGCCAACCACAGAGCCTGTCAAACTGTCAGTAGTTATAAAAGCAATTCACAGCAATCAAATGTCAAGCTACCAGTCGGATATCAGAGGGGGAGGAGAAAACAAAAAGAAAGAAAGAAAGAAAAGAAAAGGTAATTATAGTGCCGAGCAACACAATATAAAAAGTTTTATACATTATATCACGGGTGAACCTTTTTTTAGCCAGGGCAGAAAATATTTAGTTGAAATTTGCAATAAAATAGCATAAAAATGCTTATGTGAAACTCTTAGAACACAATTTGAGAGTCAGTGTGTAACTTCTATTACAACTGATGTAGTTTAATGACCACTTCCATGTGCAAAATATATACAAAATAAAACTATCTGAGTTTGAGTGTGTTTTCCCTGAATTTCTTTGTGTTCCCTGGTGTTTTCCTGCTCCCCGTGTCTCTGTTTCGTCCCTGCATGTCTCTCTGTCTGTTTCTGTGTTTGTGTGTGTGTCTGAGCAGAGTTTGGTGAGGTTGACCTACTTTCTTCCCGCCAACTCATCTGCACAGCTGAGTCCAATCACGTGCAATCATCTCCACCCCATACCAGTAGTATTTAAGGACCGGCTCATTCATCCACTCGTTGCCAGACTGCACATCTTGGTCATCTCTGGTGGTACATGTGTCAGGCCAGTTTCTGATCTTGTTCTTTGCCTCCCTTTATAAGACTCAAGCTAATTCCCTTGTCCTGTGCTTCAGATTCACTCAGCTATCCTACCCTGCCTTCTCAAGTCCTCTCTTCTCTCAGTAATTTCTGACTGTGGTTTTTGTGAATAAGCTATCTTTTTGAGTTTTCAATAACCTTAGATAAATCATCACATTTATAATATCTGACCTCATATATAGTTTTTTTTATATTAAAATGATGGGAAGCTGGTTAGACACTTTAAGGAATTATACATCTGTATGGTACCAGGTACAAAAGTTGAACACTTTCTGCTCTTTTTTATTTAGCAATAAACACATAGCCTTTCACACACATGCATTTGTAAAATAAACGATAATTAAGTTGAAATATCCACCTTCATGGCTGTGAGTGGATTATCATTCCTGCACTCGAAGCGGTCTTTAAGCTGCAATCTTCAGAGGTGCAAAAAGTATTTGCTATAGGTTATACCATAATATTGACTTATGTATTAATGTGTAAACAGCATGTGAAAGTTGAAGCTGGTCAAGTTTAAGTTAATGAAAACTATTTTACATAGGGGTTACTGAGTATTTTATTGTATAAAGACGCAACATATTTAATGTAATAATGTTTCAGTATGTTTTTCAGCATTTTCAGATCAATGTAGTGGAGCAAAAAGTACAATATTTCCCACTGAATTGTAGTAGAGTAGACTTTTAAATCAGCAGCATCAAATATTGTATTTCAAATAAAATACAAGTACCTTATAACTGTATTTGAGAAAATGTAAAAAAATATATAAAATGTACTTAATTACTCATGGCCACTGAGTATCATTTTAGTGGGATGTTTAACATTAATAGTTATCTGACATAAGATTTTACCTCCACCGCAAACTAAAACACAGAATGTACGAGTGCTGAAGCTGACTCCTGCAGGATGTAATGAAGCACTTAGCTGAACTTCTGATTGTTCAGAATTGGCTCTCCTGATCTGTGGTGCACTGGCATGAATCCCAGCTGAAGCTATAACAAAAGAAAGAAATTCTAAGTGTATTTAAGTGCAATGAACTCCTACTATAGTCATTTATTGCTTCCACTCTTCAGAGGTCTGAGCTTGAGGCTTTATGCTTGATGTGTTTTAATACTCTGCTAAGTGTGATCTTATGAGATAAATATGTAATGCAAGAATAGATATTTTGTTAGATATACATGTGTGTTAATTAATAAATGATTGGACATGCATAAATAACCCCTATTTCCCCCAAAACAGCTCACACACTTGCACCATCGCATGAGACTAATAAAAGGCGTCTTGCTGCGATACCCATGTCTCACTTCATTCAGCTGCCTCCTGTGTGGAGCTTTCAGTGGGAAGTGAGTCATTCCCTCCTGCTCCTGTGTCAGTGGTGAAGAGATGAGCCGCATGACCCCAGTGCATGATTAATTAGTGATCATTATCCCATCTCCGCTTTCCTCAGTGGGTGCAGTGCTTTTGTCCTCGCCTGTATTAGCATAACTAACTGCACTACCAGCCGCCTTTTGACGTGATTCTGGAACAAATGTGTGAGTGGTGGCAGAGGTCTGGCAGAGGCTGTCCGATATTCTGATCGGTTGCCTTGGTGTGATTCTAAAGTTTTTACTTTCCATGACATGAAGTCATAAAAAAGGGTAGCAAGGAAGGAAGGACGGAAGGAAATATTCAATGACAGTAAGGGTGTCATTAAACATATGACAGAGGGGCTTCAGCACCTGCGTTATTGTGCCCCAGGAAAAACTTAGCATTTTAATGGGAAAACATTATTAAACAATTAGCATTCATTCAGTTTTCATGGTCTGTTCTATTGTATTTATGAGTGACTTGGACATGCTGAGGAAATAACTCCTGGGACCTAGATATGCCAATGCAGAATGTTTTCAACAACAGACCTCTCATTCAGCGAAGCTACTAGATACATCAGTTATGTCCATGTTCTTTGTATGCTGATTATAACTATAACCCAGGCTGATGTAACTGTGGCTAGTTCAAATGATAGTGCTACTATTTGTTTGTTATTTCACCTAGTCTGCTCATTTGAATACAGGACTAATATTGCGTGACATTGCCTTGGATTACTGGGTACATTTATTTTGAAATCTGACAAATATAAGTGGAAAGTTGGTATCGTTGAAATGGCTGGCTTACCTATTCCATGATTTATTAAGAGACAAGCGAAAGCTCATTTAAAACTGAAAAGCATGATCAAAAACATCTCTGAAAATTGATTTCAAATCTGCAAAAAAAAAACCTGTAATGATATGGGGGATTAAAACAGATTCTGAAATATATGATCAAACTAAATATACGCAATAATATTTATTATTTCGTGTGTAATAAAGACGTATGTCCCAATACTTTTGTCTAGATATTGTCAAAGCGAGAGCAAGAGAGCAAGAGCATGTGTGTATTGTGTATTTAATGTTTCAACTGTATGGCAATTCTTAAGGGATTTGATGATTAGACTAGATAAAACAGTATGAGTGATTCATACAGAAATAAGACTATGTTGCTGTTCCCATTTATGGTTTTGGTTTTGGTGATCGGGTCAACATTAAACCTAGCATTTTCTATCCACGAAAATTACATCCTGCAGCTTTAAATGCCACTTCCTTTTAGCCCAGTGATCAGACTGAATTGATTTTGTTTCACTTCTTTAATTTCACCTGAAATGGTGTTCATGTCAGCCAGTTTCTGTTCGGAAGGTTGACAAAAAAAAGGTAACTTATGTGTTGCATTTCTGTAAGGTGAATTACAACCTATGCTGCTGTGTTCAGCTCATCCACACCTGTTGCTGTTTTTCTGTTGCGATTATTTATGGATGTATCTTGTTAGTTAGCTTGCCTAATAGGATAATGATGTCCCCGTTCTTAATCACACCCACAAAGCTGTGATTCTAAAGCTTTGGAAGGAATGTTATCATCAGGATTCACAAGCACATGCTGTATTTCATTATAAGCTGTTGATAAATTGCTGATAACTCTTACCAAGCTAAAATCAAATTGCTGCACCTGTCTGAGTTGTTGTGTATTTCTGAAATTATGACTTCAGTGACACTTGCACACACACACTTCCTTAACAATTTCACTCTACTCAATCATGGAAAGGTTGAGCTGTATCTCTGAATTTGGAGTGCTCTCAGTCCAAGGAGGGGATGCTCAATAACAGCATCATCATGCCCGAAAAGATGACCCATCTCTTAACACCTACTCTGACAGCCACACACCTTCTGATTACCTTTCATCTGGTGTGCTGTGGCCATCAGACACTCCAATTATATCTGCTAATGGAGCAGCCTCCACTCCAACCTGGACTTTCCTGTAATTTGATGTGAGGCAGCCAAGGTGAGAGAAAAACTGGAGTAAAAAAAAACAACAAAAAAACCAAACACGATTATTACATGTCAGAAGAGTGGTACCTGTTGTTTTATGCCAATAACAAAGATGGAAGAAAGAAGTCAATCAGTCAGTTAGCTGATTAGTAGCTTTACTCATGCACAACTTCTGAGAATCAACACTAAAATCACACAGGGCATCTGCTGCTGCTGCACTGGGTTTGAAGCTATTAAACATGTTGTATTTGTGGCAGTTAATCATCTGTCAATACCTGCAGAAGCATCATTGCATACAGAGTCGACATGCCTGAAGCTTTCTTCCCAGTCAAACAGTAGCAGGGAGAACCCCATGACATAGTACTTCCAGCTAAGAGTTACAAGTTCAGTTTCCTGACTTAACTTGTAGACCATATTCATCATACTGAACAAAATAAATTTACAATTATTTTTAAATTCAGTGTTCAGCCATTTCATAGTTTCAAACACACTGGCACATAAAGAAGGACGGCATGTCTCCACTTCCTCCCACTGTACAAAAATCAAACCAAAATATGCCATATACAAACACTGCTATCTTGTGCTGATGACGTCATTTGGAGCCAGAGTCTGTGCAGCAGTGTTCGGACGGTGCAGTCACAGGATCGAGTTCCCGCTCATTCACCCACATGAACCAATTGTAGGCAGCCCTCAGCTATCAATCATGATGTTTCACCCCTTTTATATTGTATCAAATAACTAACTGAAGCTAAACTCACCATAAAAAATGAATGTTTAAACATCATCATCAGTGTGATCAAATGACTTAAACCGACACAAAAAAAGTCTTTAGGAAAAATTTATTTACTGTGTACTTTGACTTTGTTGGTCCCTGTTCCTTCTGCTAACATGTAGGGGAAGGAGCTTCACTTCTGGGGAGCTCACATGTTGTCCATCTTCACATAGTCAGTGTTTTCCAGCATTAACGAAAATCATTCTTGTAAATTTTGACTTTGCAATTTATAGGCACAAATGCATTTTATTAGAATTTATTAACCTGGTAAACATAATTTCTTGTTTTCATTTAAAAGCATTTAAACTCAGCAATGGTGGACACAATTTAAGATACTTTGCCCTCTTAATATTGTTATTCTGAGCAAAAGCTATATGACAGGTCACAACAAAAGGGTTATTTACTTTGACTGAACAGTTATGCAATGACAGACTACAACAATTGCTGCAGTACCCATATTCTAACTTTCTTAGCCCTTTAGCTCTTTCATTTTTATTTGTTCCTACTTTCTTAACTTTCAGAAGCTGTGCCCTTGTTAACCATGCTAATTGTGAGCGTTTTGTTAATCTTCTTCACTCTGGATTTCTACCCAGTTTCACCCAGGGATCAATAAAGTATTTCTGATTCTAATTCTGATTTCTGATGTTAGCCTCTCGATTATGGTTAATGATTTCATCTGAGCTGACGAGGTTGTCTCTCCAGGAACAGAGGGTGGATAACTCTAGTCATCGTCTCTGCAGGTAGCCAGACAACAGACAGCTCACTCTGAGGGGTGGGATGGGGGATAACCACTCATGTATCTCACTGTCTCATCATGCTTCATTATACCAGGGAAGCTATCACAGTGCCTGCAGTGTAAACATTAAGCTTGGGCTATTATTATATTATCAATATAAACTCCATAGATGTAATAACGTGCATCATGATAAGACAAGACAAATTCTGTTGAACTGAAAAGCACCATAATTTTAATGCAATCCAAATAAAAACAAAACTATATTTTGACTGTGGCTAGAACTCCTGAAGGATTTTACTCACCATACAGCGTAGATCTCATAGGCACTCAAACTATCATTTATGTCCTCCTGTTTCCACATGTTTGTCCTGGCCTTTGAGAACGAACACAGGGTGTGTAATCATTACTAAGGCTTCCTCTTGCAACCTCAATAAAACCCTGTGGCCCATAAAGTTTTCAGTGAGTACACAAAGCTCAGTTGATTTGTAAGGACCGTTCAAACCGATGTCAACACATGAAGTGCGCCATTTCCTGCCATTGCTTTACAGCATCCTGGTTAAAGGTGAGTAAAACTTCTCTAGATTGTATCACTGGCTTTTACTGTGATACTGTAGCAGCACCCTAACAAATAATGACACAGGAGCATCATCAAAGTGTTCAAGCCCAGCTCTCAGTGGGTCTGGAAGGTTTAATATAGGACAAGATCACCTCAGACGACATTCAACCACAGAGTCCCAGACCCCCTGATGCTGCAGGTTCTCTGCATGGGAAGCGGCACCATGATGAACACATGGATGATTTACCAATGTAATTCAATACAGTGACTGACATTTTTGCATTTTTCAACCATAATGTTTTACAATATGACCTGCAAGACAGTCACTACACATAGGTTTAACGTCATGAAAAAAAGCACAGTTTTGACATTGTTAACATGGTAACTGAGGTTTCAAAAAATTCTAAAATCACTGGCCTCCTAACAACACAGTGAAAACAGTTTGTTGGATAACTGCCAAAACACATGGTGGTAAAAGCCAAGTTAAAATGAAGCTGCTCAGCTGAATAGGGGATGGAAAATTTTCATGTGAATAATGATTTGCCTCAACAGCTGCAAGCATACTCACTGAGGTCATGCTATTTATAAATATCTGAATAACATGTATATATAAATTCTTCTTAAGTCAGACATATTTCATATTTCATTTTGGGAAATATGGTCCACTGCACCATTATAGCTTGCCTATCTATCTATCTATCTATCTATCTATCTATCTATCTATCTATCTATCTATCTATCAGATGAGAAGACTGATTATCATGTCTGTAGATAAATAGAAAGCAGCCATCTTCTGCCTATTTATTTAGCTTTGCACAAAGACAGCTAACCTGACCTTGGCCAAAGGTCTGCTTACCATCATCTCACTAAAATAAAACATCAATTTTTGTATTGCAGTTCTGACGTCACGGTGAGGGTGCACCAGGCCAAGAAATAGACTGGTCTCTACATAAAGACTGAACTGGTCACTAGTTGTAAATAAGTGAATGAATGCATTTCCCAAAATTTTGTTTTCTCCAAATGACACACATACTTTTTGAACATACTGTGTGAAAATGTAAAATATTTTTAAACATACCCATTATGAGCCTACTTCAAGGTCAAGGAGTTTTTATTGTCATTACAACTATGTAGGTACAGTACATAAAGCAATGAAACAATGTTCCTCCAGTATGCTACATGGTGGTTCATAAATTAAGTACACATAGTGAATAAAAAAAATAAAAGTAAAAAATGAAAATGCACACAATTAAACATGAGGCACAAACACAGGCCAGACAGTGCAATGCCAAGGACAACAGTGCAATACAACATAGACATGCAGAATATGTTCAATACAATACAATATGGACGGTAGACAGTGCAAAGTAAAATATAATAAATATCCATACTGCAAAGACACAAAAAATGGACCTAGTTTATTCAACATTCTGTTCATTTTGATAATATGTGTCAAAAGGTCAGTTTAAAATCTCAGCTCAGAGTATCTTGGAGTGTTAGTGGTTGCTCCGACCAGCTGTTGCACTTCACTGTCTTTTCGATGCCACTATCAAATGATCCAAAGAAAACAAACAATGATAACAAATCAGCATAAATCAACACTGTCCCCTCACCAAACAGCTTCTTTCCCCGAGTCCTGCTTGCTGCTAGCTGCTCAGTCCCTCATATTCTTATGCAATATGGCTTTTTAGTCACTCCAGCTATAAAACCCTGAAAATCAGCAGGCAACAGGATATCCTGCTGAGAAATGTGGCAGGGATAACAGCTGCCTCTGATTTCTCTGGGCTCGCTCGATCATGTCTGATGGCACTGAGGCTTTCAGGGGACTGTCACGGAGCAGAGTGGGGCCATTATACACTCTCCAACGCTCCTATCTGATGGAAAAAAAGGTTGAGACCATCAAACCAGTGCTGAGAGCTGCTGTACTGACAGACCATGGCCAGACAAAAGTGAATCTATTTGCGCCCGAGCTCTCCTCTCAATGGGAAGTCTTTGACATCTCCAGCCAGCTGTGCTGCAGGGGAGAGCTTCTTCTATTGTGTTTATTGACTGGGGAGCTGTCCTCTAATTGAAAAGAACTGGAATGGAGACTTTCACTTTGACTCCCTCTTCATGAATAACTCATCAATAGCTTTATGAATAACTAATCAATGATTCGAGTCAAAGATCAGACGTGCATCTTTGCCGAACTTGGTTGGAGGAAAACACTCCAGACATTGCCTCATTAAAGAGTGAATAGTAAATATAACCTTATCATCTGTTCACACTACATTCAGCAACGTATCTGCGCTTTCTGGTATCACTTAAGGTAGAACAAACAACCTTCTTAAAAATACACCAGTTCATCTGTTTTTGAAGGAAAACCAAATCCCAAACAACCACAGCTAGCCTTTGGGGCTTAGATGAGATGGATGCTCTCAGAGTGACCTTGTGCCAAATAGTACTGTGGTGAGTGAGCCTGCTATTTGCATGTGCAGAGCAGAGAAAGGACAAGCCTAACAGCCTCATGTTTAGGAAAGTGGATTTTTCTGGGGAGTAAATGCGTACCACCACCCCTTCTCTTACACTTCCGCACACATACACACACACGCACACACACACAAACAAAGGATGAATAGATTAGTATTACAATAATAGTTACACAGAGTATTTCCCTGGTGTGAATGTGTGTCATGAATGTTAAGTAGAGATAGTGTCACAAAAGGAATGTAACCAATAAAAATCCCTTTAAACCCTTCATACACAAATGAAAGACAGCAAATTTTTGATGAATGACTTGATGGGCGATATTGCACTGACAGCAAATTAACCCAAATAAGGGTCTACAAATAGCAATGTTAACGGCTGTATGGTGGTTGGTTTGTGGTTTGAGCTAAATGTTCAGGAGTGCTGCTCACAATTAATAATCTGATAATTAGCACCTATTAAGGACTAACATTTATCATGTTCACCTTTAAGATTAGACTGATTCGTTGACTAGAGTTAGTTGCTTATCAAGAGTAGATCTAAACACAAGGTCACAGCTCAGACTGATAAGAAAGGAGGAAATTGGCTAAAACAAAAGAAGTGTCCACTTCATGGTTGTGCAATTCAAGATTCAAGATTCAAGATTCAAGATTCAAGATTCAATATGATAATATGACTAATGATAACCAAAGTCAGAGGAATTTATTCTCTGAATATATGTGCAAAATTTCACTGTGGTTCATTTACAAATGCTTTATAAAACGTGGCTTATTAGAAACACCAAAACAAATAAATAATCTTATACTTTGATACTGAGTTAAAGATTGAAATGTTGAATGGAACCACGGCAATTAGACCTCGATGTGGTCCAGACTAGAAAAAACCCTGATAGAGCAGAGGGTAGGCACTGGGGTGCAGTGGAGTCAGAGCTTGGATGGTGACCAGGAGAAGCTTAAACCAGGATGAGTCATTATCATTCACAAATAGATGCTGTCACATGAAAACCTTGTAAATCCTGTGAGATCTTTTTGTAATCATTTGACATGATTTTGTATAGTCTTGGCCAGACTTGACTTGGCCAGACATCCTTGAAAAACTAAGAGCGCAATTTCAAAATTATTTGGTGGTCTACAGGTCATGAAAAGCAGAATTAAAAGATATCTCTAATAAGGCATTTGTTAGACACCAGCAGTAGAGCCAGAGCAACAGCAACGTAGAGCAAGAGTATGAGTTTGATTATAACCAACAATGGCTTTTTAATTCACACCTAAAGGTTACAGGATCTGACTGCAACATCCGCAGAATTTACAATCAGTTTATGATGATTCAGACTCCAAATTAAGTAGCAGACTCCCACAGCTATGCTTTTTTGGACTCCAGAGCAACTCCCCAACCAGCGTATTCGTGACTTTGTGAGAAACTTATGAGAAAAATCACCAGAGGGTTTCATATGCCAATACATGAACTTATTTTGAGTAATTATAAGGTCTGAAATAATAAATACTAAGTTTGTAATCTCGACATGTTGGTCTTTTAGGAATGATGAGATTTATTAATCAGTTAAGCATGGACAGAACAAATGGGTTAAAATCCATGCTGAAATATATGAGGTAACAATGTAATTTAATAAATAAAATTTACAGTACATATCATAAACACATATACACAGCTGACAACAGAATTAGCAGTAACTGCATATGTACACTCTTATCCATACAGTCTCTTGCAATGCAGCAGATGAATGACTTGATGGGCGATATTGCACTGACGGAAAGTGTTTGAACAGGTGTTGCCTTTCTCCAAGAAAGGGAACTAAGACCTGCAAGATGCAAAGACAGAAGTACTGGTTTACATGGCAACATTTTGACCTTTCACTGTCACCTGAGGTACTCTAATGAGGAACAACAATGAATAAAAACAACTGAGCGCACAGGGTTCTCTATAATACTGTAAAGCTGCTCTCCATGTGAGCAGTCAATACCTCAGACCGGCTCAGCAACATGACCGCGAAGCTGTAGTGCCACCACGTGGTCATGGTTGACTGACAGATTTGCCCTGGCTTGCTCAGACCGCGTGGGAGAAAGGTCTGTATGAGACCCACGAACAGATCCATGAACACATGCTGTGACCATGTGGCAAATAACGAGGCTTTTCATAAAGATAGAAGGCAGGAAAAAGCATGGCAACAATTTCAGAGTGACAGCTCATTGAAAGCGATTGAATTTTAAAGCCATGCTCTCCTGTCAGTCCTTGACAGAAAATCAATGAAAAAGTTCATTATAAAAATGTTGAGTAAAACAATGGAGACTCGCTATTGATAACTACACAATAAGTATGACACTAAAAAAACCCATTGTGAAAAGACTTCACAAAGTAACAGCTATTGTTGTTTTGGGTGGAACAAAATATGAAGTGCAGAAGACTCGACAAGAGAATACAACATTGAATGTACTGAAGAGCATTAAGTGGATTGGGTAATATCAGGTACATTCCTAGTCCTGGCCCTATGCCTATCCTAACATTTTGCTTCCACATTTACAAACATGCAGCAGCACAAGAAGTGATAACAATAATAGAACATGTACATCTGTTTTTACAACCACACAGAAGTAGGGCCATCACAATCAGATAATGGCTTACAACTGTGCGTTTTATTGCTGCTCATGGCTCAGATCATTATAGCTGGGTTCCTATTACAGCATTTAGGTGGTGACCCAGTCTTTATTGTTTTATCTACTTTTTTATATGACTTCTCCAAAAAAGGCCGCCTCGCTATTGGAGCATCCAAAATCAAGGTTATTCAGTGACTATTTTGTTTTATCTGAAATTGAAGTGATCCTGCCTTTATGTACTGAAAAGTAATGAACAAGACTGAATCTGGTGAATCAGGTTTCTAAATTAAAACATGGGCATACTGTGACTTGATGGCATCTACAGCAGTTCTTACTTTATGACTAAAAACATACAGTATATTTAACGGTGACTTGGTATTGCAATCTCAAAAGAAAGACTTTGCACTCCTTGAGAGCAGTATCTCATTACATGATGAGTATCACATTACTGCAGTTTTCTGTTAAAACCCCACACTCGATAAATCCATCCTCTCTTGCTTTTAAAAGCAGAGATGTTGATGGGAATGACTGGGGAAAGCAAAAAGTGATGACATCCAGTTTCAGGCAAAACAATATCAGAACCTCTACCAGATGAAAGCAATTATCACTTTGCTTTCAATTTACACAGCTACAGTAAAAGAGATGGAGGCAGAGTTCTTTTTGAAGAACTGAACTTGGGTCTGACATTTAAAAAGACAAATACATACATAAACTTTGGCTGAATGCCAACATTCCTAAAAATTAAAAAGCTATCTCTTTGCTAGACACATTGTTATTTGCAGAAGTCATATTTCTGAAATAAATTACTGAGAAATTATCTATCATACAACACTCGCAGAAAATATTGTGGAGTCTGACTTGTGGGCACCAGGATAAGCTGAATCACTTCTTACTGCTCAGATAATATCACTTTAAAGTCTTTGTTATTAAAAGATATGTTCGCTCAAAAAAGAAAGATGGGACTGATGGTTAGATTTAAGGATTACACTGGTCTGGAGTCCAGACTTTAAATGACTCATGAATCATGAGTCATCAGGTTTAATCCCCTCTGCTCATGACCATGTCTAAGTCAGCGGTGTGTATATGAAAACTTTAGAATGTTGTCTTTCTCTTCTTCCAAACTTTCAACTTGAGCAAAACACTTGACTCTAAATCAGTCCACTAGAGCTGGTCAGTGGCTTCGAGGAGACACTTGATTCAATAACTTATTTTAACTGTACACACATAGCAGGGTTGTGTACTGGAAATGTGCAGTTAGTCCAGGGGAACTTCCGATACACTGGGTAACATGAAGGCAGTGGCCCTCTTGGATTCCTTCATCTTGTCCAGACCGAAGAGGAGATCCAGGTGAGTCACGGGCCGCAACCGCTCCTCATCTACAGGCCTGGAACAAAGGGAGATCAGAGGTCAGACAAAGAGGCCAACAAAAGCGACATACCGTAGTGAGAAGTTTTATACACAGGAACAGGAAATTATGGACATTAACTATGGCAGCTCCTAGCCTTGAATTCATTTATTCATTAATTATCCACCACAACTGAAATCCTGTTTAATCAATTTGCCAATGACAAATGTACACCTGTTCTAGGTTAACTACACTATAGAAACAAAAGTATCCAGAAACACCTCTTTATGGAGCTGTTTTCCAGGGGTTGGCCTCGGTCTTGGTATCTTGGTATCATAAGTGCAGAGAGCTCACCTTAATGTTTAGAGTACTGAAAAGTAAAAGTTCTTCTTTTAGCGGTAATGCCTTGCTCTGCGAGGGGTTTCAATGATCGCTTAGCAACAGCTGAAGCACAAATCAGATATTTAGCCTTTTCTAAAACATATCAAATCAACCAGATCCATCTTTGATACAATCCAATTAAATGACATACAGTACTTTGTGAAGCTGATCAATACACTAATAGTTATTATTATGTTTAATGTCTCACAGTCTAAATTTTGTTTAAAAAGCGTGCATGTTTTGTAAAGAAAACTGAAGAAGAGTGCTTACTTTGTTGGGAATATTGAGTCGAATTTAAAGTAAGAAAGAAACAGCCTGTACAGCACTAAAAATACTACTGCTGCTATCTGCTTTCACAAACCCACAATGGGCTGACCTCAAACTGTTTAGGGCGGGTGCTGTAGTGAAACAAAGGGATGCTCAGTGGACACAACTGCTATGAGATCTTGTGGGTGTTTGACTGTGAGTCATACTTTTCCTCCTCCTCCTGACAGTCCTGTAGCTGCTGAGCGATCTGCCTCATCTGCTCCTTGCGGACGTAGTCCCGGACCCGGTACATGGCAGCATCGCGGCAAAGCTCCCGGAGGTCACTGCCAGAGTAGCCCTCTGTCTTCTCAGCAATCTCCTTCAGATTAATGGCGTTGCTCAGCTGAGCAGGAAAGCAGGACAGCGATATGAGACAGTTGTATAGAATGAATCTGGCTCTGTTGACTTTATTTTCATGTGATTTGACAGTGATAATACAGCTGTAAAGTGGTCTCTCAGAACGACTAAAGAGAGCACTGAATATAATGATTTCCTCCACAGCAAACTAGGGAAATCACATCTTACATTTTCTCCTGTTAAAATCAGCCTCAGGATGTCCTGTCTTTGTCTTGTGTTCTGCAAAGTCAGAAGGACAATGGGGATTTTTTGAAAAATAAATAAAGCAACCTATGAAATGAATTTACTCTGGATAAAACTGAATTCTAAAAATGTAAATGTACAGTATGTAAGCTAAAGATAAATTCCATATTAAGGTATATTTCAACATGATGGACTACTGTAAGTATTAGAATACTGTAGGTATTTTTGTGTATTACTGTTAGATTACATGGATGGAAACTGTGCTGGTTTATGTGTGTGAGTCTTACGGGCAGGCCAACATGAAAAGTGGTGGGCATCCTGCGCAGAATGGCTGGATCCACATCCAGTGGCCTGTTTGTAGCCCCCATCACCATCACCTGTCAATAAGGATCACAATGAGAAAACCTTACACTGACAAAACTACCTGATGCACTCTACAACTCCTCAAACACAGCACAGGCACCATGTGGAACAGGTATTATGTCCTGTTGGTTTGTCTGGTGACAGCTCTGAAGACCAGAAGGTAGAGCTGAAGATCTTTGCCCAAGCCCAATGGGACCCGATGGAGCGTGTCGGGTTTGGGCTAAGTTTCTATCATTATACGCGGGCTCAAGCCAGGCTCGGACATGCGCGGTAAATGGCATACGATTCGTATTGATTGTGGAGAGAGGTCCCGTTTTCGGTTGTCATTGGCCTAATCTCAATTTTATGTAACTTTTATTTCGTTATTGCCAATTACCTATCTTAGTTTAGAATAATTTGTTAAGAAAAACTAATTTTATTTATAAGTGTTCGCCATTTAGAGGGCTGACTGAGATGACGATGTTAGTGGAGATTTTGTTTTTTTGTTCCAAACTTAAAGTGGCATATAACTTACGATACTCATGAATAAATGACGGTAAAAATGTATAAATGACTTCTTGACAAAAGACAAAAGAGCTGTGTGCTTGCGCACATTTGAATAATGTCGAGCTGCAGCGAGTTCAGGCTTTGAAAAAATGAGTTCATTCGAGTTCAGGCGGGTTCAGGCTGAATTCTGTCAGGCTCAGGCCATGTCGGGTCTAATTTTTAAGGCCTGATTACAGACCTAGCAGAAAGGTCCTATCCAATCCCTGCCAGTGCGTCCTAATCTGGTACAGGTACATTACAGTGTAAAAGAGAGCTGTGGTTGCATTACCTGGGTGGTGGAGGAAGTATCCAGGCCATCCCACAAGCTCATGAACTGGGCCTTCATCATGGCCGTGGCTTCATGGTCCAGAGCGGAGCGGTTTCTCAGAAATGAGTCTAACACACAAGAGACAAGGAGGAAGACAGCATTTACATAAAATTCATCCACATAACAGAACAACAGCTGTAAATCACAGTGGGCAATTTCATGGGGATGAAATAGGATTAGACTGAGATTGCCCATTTAATAAAGAATGGATTTCAGCCTGTTGTGTTATCCCACAAAAGGGATAACACAAAAGGGCAGCAGGGGCTGTGACACAAGGCCAGTTAGTGCCTGTTACAGCAATGGTTGAAAAAAAAAAGGAGTAATAACCTGTTGCTACCCATTTTGCTTTTTTTGTTTTTTCCAAAACCCAGAGACAATTTCCAGACTTTTTAGTAGATTTGTAAGGCCGTATTTGACATTTAAGTACAAAAGGCTAAATGCTTATTTTTTATTGCATTTTGTATGTATTTATTATGTTTTAAAATCTGACTATAAATATGTCTATTACATTCTGACTCTGTGCTATGCTATTCTGCTGTCAAACAGGGCTGTGTACTGGCAAAAATCTGTAAGAATCTGTGATACTGTAAGCAAGGTGATATCTTGCATCATAAACTTGTTTCTTTGCATTTACACTAGTAATATACAAGTAATATGTGCTTACTTCTTGAGGTTACGTTGGAGCGGATGAGCCAAATAGCTGGAGATAGATTTACAACACTACCATCTAGCTGTCTGGAGGTTAAACACAACACAAAATGAACTACTGCCATGAATACTTAAATTATGTAAATTATTAATTAAAAGTAATTCCAGTGTTTTTGAGAATCGATGCAGTATCACAAAAGAGAAGACTGCAATAACAAAACAATACCAGAGTGTAAATCAGTATGCTCTTTGACACTATAAAAAAATTGGTCCCTTGATTATGTTTGAGGGGAGCTCAGTTTGGCAGGCTTTGATATATCCTGTCCTACACTGATAGCACATTTTCAGGTTAGTAACTCTTGCTATGACCTCACCAATCTCATCAATGAAGATGATGCAGGGCTGGATTTTGACAGCCAATGAGAAGACAGCAGCAGCCAGCTTCTGTGATTCGCCATACCACATGTCTGTAAGGGTGGAGGCCTGAAGGTTGATGAACTTGCAGCCTGAGGCTTTGGCTGTTGCCTTGGCAATCATGGTCTTCCCGCATCCTGGAGGACCAAACAATAAAACACCTACAAAAACAAAATATGAGCAGAAATTAAGAATAACTGTTCCTTTCCACTGCTCGAAATTTTGCTCAACAGTTTTTCCTTGATTAATTCCTGCACATATATATCTAAAAAGAGGGCACAATACTTGTGTGTCTATAAATATACTCCATGTTTCAACTATTAGTAGCAACTGTGGGGAGATTTTTTTTTCCCTTACTTGCTATTCTTGTACAGATCTCCACACGTACAGATGGAAAATTTGGAACAATTTATAGCATACTTTTTAAAAGTTACATGATATAAACAGACGGGAGACTAGGAGTGGAACTGGGTTCCCAAAACAGTTAATTTTGGAGAGTGACTCATCCTCAAGTGCTGTGTAAAGCTTTGTGCCAAACATAAAAAACTCTCAACAGAAAGTGCGTTCCTCTCAGTGATCATCTGCTGTCAGGCTGCCAAGCGGACAAATCTTGTCAGATGCTTTGTACCACATGGCTCTATGTGAAGGCACAATGCACTGGATGGCTTTCTAACAGTAATGAGGAGGAGACTGCTTAAGAGAACGTGACAAGGTTCATAACAACATCTGATATCCGTAGTTTGTCAAAGTCATAAATCTTGAAAACTGGTTTTATGTTGGCTAGCATTTGATGCACCTCAGCTCAAATTACTTGCATTCACAGAAGAAACTGCAGTCAGGCATTGTAACAGTGACCTGATTCCTGTTGTTTTTGTTCTTATGCGTTGGATTTAGAAACAAATACTGATCATGAGGTTAAAAGGCTAAGTTTCATCAGCACCTTGAGACTCTTCACATCCTCCTGGATAAAAAGCGTTATCTCCTTGTACACACAGTCCTGAATTTTAGGCAGAGCAATCAATAAGAATTTCTTTTTGGCCTCATGGTGGTCTATACTGGCCAACTGATCTCAATCCAATCAATCCATGTGTTTCATTAAAACCAGGCTGAGGCAAAAAGGAACTGAAATTAGCAAGCAATGAAAACAACTGCAGTACAGGCCTGGCAGATCATCAACAGTTCAACCAAGAATCTGCTGAGAGTATTAGTGGGCCTTCCATGCTCTATGCTATTTATTTATTGTAATATACAATTTTTTCTTCTCATAAAATGAAACTCTCTATTCCCTAAACCTGAGGCAAAATGTGCTACAACTCATTTGCAGTTAATGTAATGTGGATGGAAACACCACAATATTAATCCCCTGGAGTCCAGGGACATGCCAGCGCGTCTTTAGCGCATTTCCCAATAAGATGACGTAGCTGCAAGACGCTGCCTCGCTGACTCTGTGTTTTAATTTGAGTCAAAAGTGGGGACTTCAAACTAGTTTCAAAAACTACAAGTTTTTAAATTTTGTAGTAAGTCAAGTAAAACCTGAGTTATGATAAACAATATACGCAATGCTTTTTCCTGAACAAATAATAATAAATAAATAATATAAATACCTTTTAAGTTTTATAAATAATCAGTGTGTGCATTTTATTGTGACACCTGATTGTGTTGTAGATAGTTGTAAATAGCTGTACAAAAAACACCTGAGGGTTAAAGTTAAGTCGGCACTTAAACATTGTTGTTTCACATGTGTGCTCGAGAACGAATCCAAAATGAAAAAGACTCTTCATTGTAAACATAATTTTTTGAAGAAAATAAGATTACATAACGGCAGATTTCAGTGTGTGTTTTCCAGTCCACAAGAACATCATTTACTCATGTTATGTTGGCCTATCGTTTACTATGTACCTTAAAAATTATCTGTAAAATTTGACCTTTATACAGTAGTTCTGTTTTGATGACATGCTGTGGTACCTTTAGGAGGCTGAAAGAGTTTGGATCCAGCTAAAAGATGTCTTTTCTGAAAGGGAAGGATGACTGTGTCTTGCAGCTCATTTATAACCTCATCCAGACCTGCTATATCTCTCCAGGACACCTGCAGAAAGGCAGAGAACTGTGAAAATGTCTGTCTGGGAACGTGAAATGATAACAAAAAAGAAAAAAGGTTATAGTGTCATGTAACTTGATGATCTTAATGTCATGGTCTGATGATTACGACTGTTACCTTCATAGTTTGTGGATCAACCAGTTGACATGCAATGTTCATCTCATACTCTGTTAGTCTGACCCCCTCGACACCAATTCTCTTCATCAGCTGTTCTGCCTGGAGAGATAAGACACACACCTCAGCTGAAGGCACTGGAAGGTAACAGTGTGCTAAATGCTCCAATCACTTTCATTTTACAGAGAACTTGGACAAATAGCTACAACAACCTTGGACTTAACAGTAACAAGCTTATATTATGCGTTCATGTTGCATGTACCCTTTTCTTGGCCTGGGTTTTCTGTTTGGAGGTGGGGTCCATAGCATCTACAACCCATTTGATGCCGTAGTAGGTCACTGCACCAAAGATGGTCAACCTCAGCAACATACCCACCACTTCATTTCTGGACAAGGGCCGTATCAGGGCTTCTCTGGGGAGATCTTTAAACAGCATTTCTGCTGCCCACCGTCAGTCCATTGACTGGATGAATGTATAATTAACAGAAGAATAATGACAGACAGTTAGTGCAAAAAAAAAAAACCTGTATTTACATTTAGTACTGTGTACAGTTACACAGGTAACCACAAGCAGGTATGACTAGCACTGCGCAGAATGAAATGAATGATGAAGTTAAGATTTCATTAACATAATCGACTTGAATTGAAGATTTGAAAAGAAACTCGGAGATAGCCATTAACTATGATATATGTTTTTCTTTTTGACGTATGAACATTCACATGTGCTGTAGCCGTTGCAGCAGTACCGTTTTTAATTTCTGAAAGCCAGTTTAGTTAAAATAACGGGTTTTCTCACTCAAAAGCTAAGACACAGTCATATCCGTGGCACAATACTAAGGACAAAACCATTTTAAATTATAAGGTAGCATCTCCGTTCAAGCTAAAGCTAACACAGCCGCAACAAGCAAGTATCAAAGTCTTTTTACCGTGAAATTTTGAGATGATAGCATTTTACCAGTAATCTGTACGTTGGGACACGTAATTGTAACATACCTCGTAAAATAAAAAAACAAAACAGTCCAAGTTTGTAAAAACGGGAATCAACAGAAATGCAACGAATATCTCAAAACACTGGTACTGATGGTGCGCCACATTTTGTAACTCGGGTAGGAACAAACGCCTTCGTTCCGGCACACGTTTTCTTGCACCGAGTCACTGAGCAGACAGGCTCTACGCTGTCGGCCACTGGATGGCAGAGCTTTCACACAGATCATTCACATATTAGCACCATGGACAGCATCTACATCAATCACTACAGCAGGTAAAGAGGTACAGAAGGAAGGTACAAATGTATATATATATATGTGTGTGTGTGTGTGTGTGTGTCCGTGTACAACTTAGGATACTGCATATAGTTGCAATGTAAAATCTTATATTTTTCAGAAAAAATATACTTATTTTAAAATGTTTTAGTATTGTGAAATATAAACACATGTAGTAAGCACAATAGGCTAAAGCTATTTTGAATTTATGTAAATGTTTGCCTATCATGCCCCAAAGACACTGCAGTATCTTCTGGAGCGGAATATGTTGCCTTGGACGGCAGTGGATCTGTCGATTTGACTGTGATCGGACACCAAGCACCCAAGTATGTCCTGGGGTAGGCTACATGCAAATGTACCCCATTCTAGTAGATGGCTCAAATATGAAGTAGTACTGATCTGTGCTTGGTTTTGCACTCATTTGCACTGCTGTCTGATAATAGATAATCCAGTCTTCTAGCAGCGGCCTCAAAGATAAGGCTGGAACAAATGGGCTTCTCCTGCTAACAATTTATCACACATGGGCCAAAGGCACTGTTAATTGTCACAGATTGTGAGTTACATTTTAAAGTGCTGTTACAGCTCATATACTGATTTCACTAGCAAAATAAGGAGTAATACTACTGAAAAGAAAGTCAAGCATAAGGATATGAAAACATTCACTATAATTCTATTGTTTGCAACTTTTTACATAAGGTGGTTTAATGAACACAGGTTTCTTTTCATATTTTCCCAAAGACATACAGCTCTTGCATCAACGCGAATGTTGCAGCTCAAGGAAAAATAAATAATAATAGTTTTCAGAGTAATGTTCACCCCACAGTCCACAGGAGCTGAAGTACAATCTGGCTCAGTTTACTACACTTCTCTGGGAGCATAATTAACTGGGTTTTTTGAACAACGCCCAACAAAAGGAGAATTGTGCTTTCTGTATCTCCCACCCCTCTTTCTCCAAACGTTCTCCGCTGCATTATAGTCCAATTAGTTGTCAAAACTGGATGCAAATTTTCATCCAACACAGTTGTAGCTTTAAGTGTCCAGCAAAGTCAAGTCCACCCTTGTGGAGGGAAATGGCTCACAGGCTGCTATTGCACACACCTGTGAAAATACTTCATAAAAAGCTTTAATCCTCCTGTACTGCAGCAGCAAATCCCAGGAGATAGCAGTGTGACAGGGCCATTTTGATGGGTCTGGGCATGAAAGCACAGGCTTGTGTATCTGTAAAGTGCAGCCGGGGCTCCCACAACACCTTGCGCCGCGCCCAAACAACCACTCTCAAGCGGGTGGGACAAAAAAAAACAAAAAACAAACATTTAGCTCCCATGGCTGTCACCATGCCATAGCTGAAATAAACTTGAAGCAATCTGCTCACAGCTTTTACATGCCAAAGCTACACTCTGGCAGCCAACTCATTGTTTTGCAGCAAGAGACACAAATCCATGTTGACGGGTAATGCTTATGCCATTATGTCTCTGTGGTTATAATTTATGATTGCTGGCCATGAATATATATCTACTTTATAAGTGTGTGAGATAAACACTAAATGTTGGTCTCGCATACACAGCAGTTAATTACCCTTTCCATCTCCCAGGAAGAAATATTATCTAGCAGCATAAGGAAGGATTCAAGAGTGCGTTATTTATTTGCCTGTTAAGCAGAGGAACCAAATGGATTTATCTTTGAAAACACTAAGTGACTGAAGTGTACCATTCACCTGATTATATGCACTTTTGAAAATAAATGGACTGTATTTCTGCTTCATTCTGTATGGCTGAGTTTTCCCATAAGGAATAAAGACAATAACGACCACTTTTGCCAGAATGTGCCCTGAGTTTATTCTCTACAAGTCTTTTTACCTTAGATTTCTCACTAAGACCTTCTAATAGACCACTTACCTTCTGGGAAAAATGTGCAGAAGCAGGACTTACATCCATTAATTAACAGCATATTATTAAGATGAAAGACACCAGCCAGCCAACACACTAAAATCACTGACAGGTGAAGTGAACAACACTGATCATATTTTAACAATGTAATGTTCTGTTCTGTTGGGAAACCTTGGCTACTGGCATTCATGTGGATGAGTGATGTTATAATGATTGTTGTGGCTGACCAGTGTCAGTCATTTTAATGTTGTTACTGATTTTGATCCTGTGGGATGCGAGGTGGGGCCTCTTTGCATCAGACTGGTTCCAGAGCATTGATCAGACTGAGGGAATTTTTCATGCTCCTCAAGCCATTCCTGTTTTTGCAGTGTGGCATGATACACTGTCCTGGGTGGTGGGGAGGCCTTGGTATGTGACATTGTTTAGGTGGGTGGTAAGTGTCAAAGACTGCTCACATGACCCAAGGTTTCCCAGCATCACACTGATACCAAATGAAGGCTCAAAAAGACCAAAGGGATCTTCACAACCAGAGAATGTTTCGTCAGTGGCTTGTAGCTGATCTATCTATATTTGTAAACCATTAATAAAAGTATTTTAAATATTTATAAAGTGTGTATTGTGTATTTATTCTTTTTGAATGCACATCCTTCCCTTATCCTTGCATGCTTTGCACCCTCTATATCCTGTTTGCTGCTGTAACACTGTAATTTCAAAGTTATAGGACTAATAAAGGATTATCTTATCTTATCTTAATGGGTCAGAAAATATCAGAAGGTAATGTAACACTATCAGTCATGTAGTGATAATAAAGAAACAATAGTAGTGGTGGACAGCAAAAGCATTCACCCATCGTCCTTCCTCTGTCACCTACTACTCTGGTTCCTGGGTGCCCTTTTTGACACATCTCAGCTGCCAACAGTTAAGAGACATAATATAAACGATTCATGTCTGACAAATAAGCCTATCGCTGTCATTTGGTAAAATGAAAGGAGTGAGGAATGAGTAGACAAGCAATGCATGAAAGAAGTGGTGTCTGGGTGAGACTTGATACCGTTCAACAAAAGGATTTCAAGTCGTGCTGAGGCTTCCTCGGGCATCCTGCACTCTTTGTTCTTTCTGTTAAGGTAACTCACGCAAGTCCTCAACCCGCTGACATTGCCAGAGAAGGATGATTACAGCTGCAGTTACTGACTGACAGTTTTCTCCAGTTTCCTCAGCTCTGCAAACCTCACCATGGTTACAGAGACACTGACTACAGGAAAAAAAATGCTTACAAAAGAGAAATCCATTGTTTTCTTCTCCCTCTCCTCCATCACCTGAGCCAGGTGAGAAGACTATGCATTCACAATGGCACATCTATCCATGCATATAGATCAGGCTGATATCAGTCTCCCTGTACTGAAGAGAAAATCAGTTTGTCTGGTGAATTAGCAAAGTGGAAATGTGTGGTAAATAAAAATGTTCTGAAAATGAAATTCATACAATTATAATAGTATATGTGTTTTAAAAGGTAACACTTTGTATTTTTATAAAGTAATCATTATTTTGTACCAGTTGTCAACATCTGTGAAGTCAACAATGGGGACCCAGTTATTCACTGAATTTAAGGACTATATTTTTAAACGTAATGACAATGACAAGTGGAAGGAGAAAGATAACAATAGTTTAACACAGTAGAATTAAATTAATATGAATTATGTTAGCAGTTCTGTGAAATCTAAGCCCAATGTCACAATAACAGCAGTTGAGGACAACCAGTACAGCAGCTGTCAGTTATTATTATGATGTACAAGTTAGTAAAATTAATAAATAAATAAATAAAATAATTTGTTGTTAATTTCTGTAGCCAGGAGACATTATTTGCAGCTTGTATGAAGCTTGTCACTTTGTATGGATTGTAAACACTTCAGTACATGTATTATAAAAATTTGTTTTCACCTCTTCATCTGTGACAGGCTGTTGGATGTCCACATCTGCTTTTAACATGACACGTTTGTGCTTCAGCTCATATCTGCATGCTCAGTGTTGCTGTGCAAATCTCCAATTGAATGTCATAATTACACAGAAGTGAAAAGAGCTCATGTCACGTATTTTTTGACATTTAATTGGCAAGGTATACAGCTTGGGTTTGGTTGACTGAACAGTTTTATTGAATGTTTATTGTCTGTTTGTGTTTTCTGAGGCAATTATTAACCTGCATCTTTAAAGGTCATGCATGCACTAAAGAAGGTCAGAGGTCAGTTGCTTCATACTGTTGCTTTCTGTGCATCACATACACACATTACCATAGAAGATTAAGTGACATTTGTAACTATCATAATTAAATGCAACAGCTGTAGTAACTTAACATCTAAATTCATGCTGAAATAAAGTCCGACATTCATGAACTTTTCTTCTATTTCAACCCGCTCTTCAGACTCTGAAGACTGCTTCACCTCCAAATGGTGATGTATTCTTTTCAATGTCTTTTACATTGTCTGACTTTAGATTCAGATAAAGACATTAAGTGCTATTCCAAAAAAACAATGCGAGAGCACATTAGATTTTATTAAATGGGTGATTATGGAAATTTATATAGTATGATTGTATGTGTATTGTTTTCTCATTATGTAAAATCATTTAGATTTGTTTTTGTTTTCTTGTTGATATTTCCATCCTGATTTTACAGTTGAATGTTCAACAATCAGTTTTAAAGAAACTGATTCATACTTTTTTGTTGAGAATTAAATGAGAGGATCAATACCACTCACATATCTGGAGTCTAAATATGAAGCTAGAGTGAGCAGACCATTAGCTTAACTTTGCATCAAGACTTACAGAAGAGGGAGGCAGCTGACTCTGTTGAAAAGGTAAAAATATGCACCTACCGACTCCCCTAAAGCAAGCCAATCAACATGTTGAGTCTTTGTGTTTAACAAAATCTTTGTTCCTCACAAGAACAAAGATTTGTGGTTTACAGGGAGTCACATGCTGGAAAAAATTCATGCTAAGATAAGCTAATTGACCAACTATTGCGTTATATGTAACTGACAGGCTTCAGAGTGGTATCAGTAATTTGAAGCCCAAGAAGTAAAGCTGTCTGAACCCTATTTTATCTATTAGATTATTCTTTTTCCTTTGTCGCAAAGGTGTCTGTGTCTCAGAAACCATTCTAGCTTCAGTTCCCAAATTCAGTGGATTGGTTAGAAATGAGTTAATCTATTCATTAAAATTTGCTCAAATTCTGTTTGCAAAACTTGTATTGCATAAATGTCATATGCTTTGAACATTATGTGCTCTTGCAACCAAATTTGTACATGTGTAGATATGATGCCTTAGTGACCATGACAAACTGTGTGTCATCATAAGTTAAAATATCCATAATGTTGCATACATGTGAGAACGATCTCAGTGGTACATGGGCCTTTAAAAGACAGGGCATGGCAGAGCTCCTCTGACAAGGAGAACGTTTAAGTTCAGAGCGTGTGACACTAGTCCCATCGAGTGAAAACAATTGGCCAGTTCCAGCTCCCATTCATCAAAGTGACAGCACTTGGCCACGTGGAAATGAATGAATAAATAAAGGAGAACGCATTCAGTGTGCAGATGAAGTGGAGCCTGCTGGGTAGACGCTGTCAAAGAGGACTGTCAGTATGTATACTATTCAGCCCTTGTTGGCAAAATGACATAAGTGCAACTCTCCTTGTGTATAGCTCTTTCCTCCGCACCACACTATGCACGACAGACAAATGAAAGTGAAAAGTTAAATTTAATCTTTACAATACCCTTTTTCACCTCTCAGCTATTGATATTGTAGCCCCTACTGGGCTGCTGTCATGGCTGGCTTGTTGCCTGAGCACTGAAAAAACATAGGAGCATTTGACCTCGGAGAACTCAAGCATATCAGCATCCTTTTCTTGACTTTGACAGAGAAAAGAAGAGTATTTGTATGCACCCATGTGGACACAGAAAAGCATGCTTCACCCCTCACTACTCTGCTTTTGAGCTGTGACCTGTCACATATTCATTATTGATCATCGCTTCCTGTTGCCTGGTTAGCTATAGACATCCATGCAGGCCTACAAGTCTCTTTCAATGTGCAATTCATAAGAAATAAATGACTTTGATAAGGAGGCAGTCTGTGCTGCTGAGTTGGTATTGCAGACATATTGGGGTCATCTCACTGGATCTTTTGTGTCTTTTATCTTTAGAGTGAAGAAAGTTGAGGAAATAACTGCAAATCCTTTCTGCAGCCCAATCATGCTTTTTGAGCAATTTAGGTTGCAGTTAGTGCAAGTAAAGGCAAGTGTTCTACTTGAGTACTTGTAATAAAATTTTTATATTTCAATTCCAATACACATGGCAAAACAATATCTGTAAAATTAGGTCAGACATAATGAGATTTAATGAGCTGCATATTGAAGTTGAAGTGTCCTTAATCTGTAATTGCACTCCAATGCATAAGTCCTTGGAGGCAAGTAAAAGAATTGTGTGACATTTTCAATAATTTACTTTATATAGGGAGTTGGGGAGGTGGGAAGAAGATCGACACCATTGTCTTGTCTGTATGTTGGTGTATAAATGAATCAACTGTCTTCACTTCCTGCCAAAATATCCAGATATGAGCGCATTTTGATCCGGATTCTGAGCAGTAGTGAGGACAGCAGCGACGCAGGATCGAGTTATTGCCCATATACCAGCCTGACTCAGTCACCCGCAGGGCTCAGCTGTCAGTCATGACTTGGACTGGACTACACTATATAGATAAATGTATTCCGACACAGCTCTTTATGGGACTGTTATTCAGGTGTTGGTCAAGGTCAAGGTCAAGGGTTTGAGAATGCAATGCCTTTAAAGTCCCTGTTGGTGTAATGGTCAGGTGTCTCAGCACTTATGTCTTTATAGAGTATTTCCGGCTGTCTGGTTCCAGTGTTTAAGTTAAAGTAAGCTAACTGCCTTCTGGCTGTAGCCCCAAATTTAGCATACAGATGAGATGCCATTGGTACTGATATTCTCATCTCACACTTGGCAAAAAAGCAAATAAGAGCATATCTCAAAATGTGAAACTATTCTTTTTTTTAAATAAATGTTTTAAGTTTGAAAGAACTCTGAAACAGAGTTATTTTGCAACAGAGGAACAATAGCATTTTTTTGTATCATTTGTCATTCAAAGCCAGTTTAAATTCATCACTCAGTTCTAACTTTATATTGGATGCTTTGGATTGATCAATCATCACATGAACAAAACAGAATTGAACAAGTAAGTTTTTTTTTTTTTCCTTTGTGAGGATAAAAAGCTCTTATTTTCTCTATGAGACAGGCTCCTTCAGCTGTGGCGTATCATTCTGAGAGTGACACCTTCATCATAAATTACATACAGGCAGCGTGATGGCACCAAACTTTAGCCTGGGGTAAGCAGTGGGTGGTGCGGGGAGTCTTGTGTTGCTTGGCTGCACAGGGAACCATATTGATTACCACTCATGTTTCTTTTGAATCAATCTCCATCACCCATCGGCCATTTTCTCCATTATATTTCATTTGGGAAGACGAATGATGGAGATGGATGGCTGAGTGTATGGAGAGTAACTATGGAACTGCACAGGTTTCATCAAGAGATTTAACATTGTCTCCATCACACCAGGACTGGCTTATGGAAAGAGGCACATCACTGTCACTGCATGCCCCCTCCATTCTCCCCCATCCTAATGCACTGCACCCCCTGGGGATCCAGAGACAACATTTACTTTGACTGATTAAAACCCCTGCCAAATAACACCTTGTCTTCAATCAAGACACCTTCAGTTACAACTGATTGTTTTGTGTATATATATATATCACTAAACATATTGTATGTGTGTGTGTGTGTATGTGTTACACTGTACATTTCTATTTGTATTGAAAGAACAATTTCAAGTTTGATGTTTGTGTCTCTGAAATAAAATTCCTGATACTGTGGTTTCACTATGCTTTTTTAAATTTGATGCCTCAAATCTATCCCAAGGCACTTCTGAAATAAGAAAGCATTTTTCATGTCATTCAATGTCCAAAAACAATAAATATCCTTACATATTTCTTTATTTATGCTTTGACAGGAAATTAATTCAGAAGCCATAATATACCTCCCCGAAAAGAGACATTCTTCACTATGACAGCAACCACACATGGCATATTTATCCTCAAACACAATCTAACTTTTGATTGTTCCTCGATAAGCCCGGGCTGTGGGAAGGAGGCTCTGTGTGGAACGGATCTCACTCGACTGGTGTCAGCCAGATTTATTTTTCCTCCCAGCACTGGAGCTCGGTCAGTGCTCAGCTCTGCCCAAACCCCCTGGTGTTCTCACCAATCTATCAAGTCCATCAGTGTTTCATGTAGCCTGGGGGACATTGGCTGGCAGCCCAAATAAGCTCCCTCTTCCTCCTCCTCTTCCTCCCCTTGCCATTGCCTCCTGTTCCTGTGCAACATGTCAGAACCATAGAGGCCTGCCGATGTTTGCTGGCTTCAGGATGTGTTCTCACTGAAACATGTCGCACACTCAGATCTTCTCAGGAAAAGTATGAAATAAACTAAGTAAGCTGCTGCACTACCTGCATTACAACCATGTATAACATGTACAAATGGTAAATGGTGAAGCCTCTTTAGCAGCTAAATGATCCATTAAGCTGACTAGCTAGTTGCTAACTTTCTTTGTCTGCTGTATGGTGATGTGTTTTTTGAGCACATGTGCTGAAAACAGCTGCCTATTGCAGCTGAAAACAGCACCGATGAGAAATGAGAAACAACAACAACTAAACAATTAAGATGTTGGCTGCAAAACCAAAACAGTGAGCTGAAAGACAGATGCTGAAGTAAAGAGTGGTGAGTGTTTACTCCAAAAAGAGAAAAGTTAGTCAATAGAAAGACTGTTAAAACACCAAAAGATTCCCAAGGAGAGAACAGGAAATACAAGTAGTTTAGTTTCCATTTCTCAGCAACAAAACACCAAATAAACAAATCTGCTTCTTTGTGTAATGTCTATCAAAATAATTAAGTTCTAATAAAAGCTGTGAGCAGTAAAATTCAGGATTACATCTGAGTCACAACATAAATCCTCTTCAGAGTCTTAACTCATAGTGAAGTGTAAGTTGAGGTTTTATAAAGATGGCAACATTTTATAGCATCTTTCCTTTAAGTATAAACAGTCGTAGCTGTGCTTTATAGAACTATAAAGCACATTGCAAAGAGCTCTGACATGGAGAAACTGCAGCTTCCTAGCCTGTCAACACTGTTTATATTAAACATGTACAAACCACATCTTAAGATAACATAATATAACATAATGTCACATAACATGCTTCTCTATTACTGAGGCCGGCAGTGTTACAAAGTGTGGCACAAAGATAGGAGCCCACACATTTATGGTGTCTCTGGCCTAGAAAGATTTTAATCTTTAATGCTAGGACTGTTGGTGCCATGTTGTACCCTGTGGAGAAGAAAACGAAGAGATATCTCACTCTGCTCCAGTTTCTGTGTGCTGTTCACCACCAGGTGCGGCATGATCAGAAAGTTAGAACTTTGAAGATATGGTTCCAGATATCTTCTGAAACCACATCTTGAATGTTTTTTTTTTTTGCTGTGTGTGATTTTGGAAAGAAATGTGTTGAGGGTTGATACCCTCTTGTGCAAAATGGAAGGAGGACTCCTTTTTAACAGTTATTTATCTTTCATGATCTTTGGCCAGCTGCTGAGCTCTGAAGGAAGTGAAAAGTGCTTGCAATGATGTATCTTGCCTAAAATCAGACAGAAGTAGATTAGGACTATTTTATAAGGTCCTGGCTCTCTCTCTCTCTCTCTCTCTCTCTCTCTCTCTCTCTCTCATCATGCCTACGCCCAGGCAATATATTTGACTGAAGGCATTGTGTTTTCAGGGTGTCTGTCCATATGTACACACTGACGATGTGCATGAAGCATCCATGTTTTAGAATTTGTAGCTTCTTTGTGGTCACAGTCAGCTTTGCTAGCCAAGCATGTGAACACATACAAGCACTTTTGACTTCTTTCTCTTGCTGAATACACTAAAAGACACCACAAGCTCCTTGTTTTGGTTATGCTGAGCTTCATGGGATTGTTGTTGCACCCTGTGATGAAGCAGTCTCTATCAGCTCTCAGTACTCCTTTGTAAAAAATATTTTCTGATTGAAGACAACATGTTTCTCATGGGGAGTTATTCACTGGAATCATACATGTCAAACTTCTGTTTTGCCAAGGACAACACTTAATAGATTCCTTCAAAGTCTTCACTACAGTATATGAGTCTGGACAGACATGGAAGTGAAATGCAACTTGAATGGCTGGTACAGATATACAAAGCGATTATTCTAGTTTTCTTGTTGCTTAGTGACAGGGTTCTTAAGGAGTTTTTGAAGGACTGTGAACCTTTCATACTGTCATGCCAAACAACTCATACATCTATTTTTTGTAAACCTGCAAGGGCATTTGAAAAATTGTTTGCTGAGACCAGAGGGCTAAAGATTAAACTGCTTTGTGTTGTGCATTATATGTGAGAGTATGTTCTATATGCCCTTAGTTAAGTGAAAATAAAGACAAGATTAATTCAGTTCGTTCATTTCCACAAACCCAAAACCTTCTCAGTCCCTGAGGGTGCATAAACTTTAGATACATGACTAAAGAATTTTAAGTACTTTAGTATAATTTATTTGAAAAAGCATGAATTGAACAGGAGGCCAGCTGAATAATCTAACACACAAACACACGTCTTTTGGGATCAGCACTAGAATTGCCGTACAAGGAAGCCCAAGGCTATTTCAGTACTCAAGCATCTTCAGCACATCTTCAAACCAAATCCTCCATGGACCTCATTTAGGAATATTTCATTTTGAATAAAGATCCTGAGGTTTTTAGACAGAGCTTCTGTAATAAAAGAAAAAGTAAAACTGGTAATATTGTAAATGCACAGTTAAACCAGTAACATTTATTCTGAAAAGGTACCGTATTTAGCTTTTCTTGTCCTGCTATGTTGGCAAATGTCTGGAAAATTGTATGAACTTTCAGAAAAACAGTATGGTGACTGGTTAAATCTTTGTTTTAAAATATTCAAATATTTTAATTACTTTAAACCAAACTCTTATGGTTTCTGCAAAGAATAATTGTAAATTGTAGATGAATGCTTTGACATTTTGGGAAAGTTGCATATCTGCTTTCTTGCCAAGAGTTAGATGAGAAAACTGATACCACTCTCAAGTTTGTATGGTCATTATGAGGCTCCAGCCAGCAGCTTGTTAGCTTAGCTAGTCATTATAAAAACACTAATGGACTGGTGCGTCATTAGATTTTTACCATCATAAAAGACATTAAAACTCCATAGCCTAAGAAAGGAATTAAATGATTCTTCCCTAGGTTGTTTTTGGTAATACTCAACCCTCCCTTAGACTGAAATTAAACAAAAACAATTAATCTTTCATAAATAGCTTCAGCCATGGAACCACACGCTGTGCCTTGATAGCCAAGCGAGAAAGTTATGTTGTGCAGCTGTCTTCTCCCTCAGTGAGACATGCTGTCCTGAATTCAAAAGGATCATGACAAAGGAAACACAGGACTAAGAAGTCAGTGCATTTGCATTTTACTGTATTTCACAATGCTAAGGCCAGGTCAACATGTTTTCACTGAAAGACGACATAATTACGAACACAAACTGATTAAACACAAAACTGACATATGTGTCTCTTTAGCGGCTAAATGCTCCATATGCTCACCATCCAGCCACTAAACATCGGCCTGTTGTTTAGTGCGGGGCAGGTGAGTGTGTGTGTGTGTGTGTGTGTGTGTGGGGGGGCATTGTAGCTTTTTCCCTGAAAACAACTGCCTGCAAACATCTGATGGTATAAAGCTTGTCAGAAAAGCACCATTATATATCTGAAGAACATTCAACCTTCTGTCACCAAAATCAAAAGATGGTCTCAGATCTGAGAGGTGAGATTGGACACTAGCATTAAATTGCACTAGCATTAGTCTTCTTGAGCAACAATTTTCCAAGTAGCAGCATTGTTATAATTTCTTAAGTGGTGAATGTTCACTCCATCCATCAAGGGCATCTTTTTAGAGTCAAAATGTCTTGGTTACCTGCAATGTAACAGTGACAATGTAAAAGTTAAATTAACAGCGCTGACCCTAAAAGCATGGCTATGAGACCAGGTGGGCACAATAAAAAGCTCTTTCTTGAAAAAAAGTTAAGGTTAAAAATAGACAAGCAGGGGAGATGGGAGGAGGCAGAACTCAGGCAAACAGAGAAAATGGCTAGATCATTGTGGCAGAAGAACAACAGACAGCCTGAATGGAAGTGGGCCAGTAAGTGGGCCAATATGTATGCTACTTGGCTGATGGGAAAATGGGAACAGGTGTGCAGGAGGCGGAGATAGTCAATTGATGGGTGGGAACAAAGAGGTTACTGTGAGGCAGATATTTTACTCCTAAACAGGTTCTGGCTTTTCTGAAATAAAACAGTTTTAATAATACGTATTCATATCATCATCTTTAGTTGTTTACAGTAGACTCATTTTATTTTGCCACTTGTCTATGACTCAGTAAAGGACCTGTGCATGCTACCAGCATAGTGGCACCTACAGTCCAACGGAAATCATATGTTTTTTTTTCTTTCTCTCTTTTATATTTAATAAAAGCACGGCAAAGGGTCTTTTGAGGAGGGGTGTGCCATGAGGAACGAAGTAAACAACGTTTTACTGTAGCTGCAGCATGGATGCAGTGTGAGAGATCTAACTGGACTTGGTTTGCAATTGGCAGAATCTTGTGAGTTTTCCCTGACAGTCTTGTGAATCATTTCTTCTTTGCAATAACCAGGTGGTTCTAACTAGTAAACAGTCGTGTCCTGCACAAAATGTCACTAGACTGCACTGCATCACTGTATGAATAACCAAGGATTATTTCTTTCTGTGAAAATGTAGATTGTTCCTGAAAATTGGCAGTTCAAGATTTTCACTGACTATCACCAAAAAACTAATGTTTTACATTGCTGAATTGAAACGTTGTAGGGCATTAAAAATGATTTTACTATTCAGTTTTGTGCCTATGTTTTACTCACATCAGTGATGTTAATTTAGCACTTTAATTAGTTGTTTTTCCCTACAGTTTACCACACAACCACAGCAAACAATTCTCAAATCAACATTTGTCATCTTGGACAATTATTACTGAACAATCAACATAGATAAACACTCAGAAATTAGCCACATTTAATAACTATGATCAATGAATAACACATCAAGTAATTTGTGACTATTCACGACTTGTTTATTTAAAATATATATATTTAGGCCACAGAAATAAGTGGAAACATTCAATTGAAAATATGCATTCAACTGCCACATGCACCTGCACAATATTGTACATCTATACCATTAAAATACCTGATAAACCTGATGAACTAATTCTGTCTGTGAAGTAATTAAACAGCAAGTAGACTTTTTTCATCCTTTGGCGCTGAAGAGCATTTTCTCAGCCAACTGTATCTGACCTGTGACACCAAGCTGAAGAAGAAGGACAAACAGCACTGTGCACTTTAATGACTGCTCTTCTTTCAACACATGCTAAGGCCTTTTCTTCTTTTGATTCCCCATTTCATTTTAAAGGAAAACAACCAACTGATGGCAAATACAGCAACTCTCTATTGTTGTCTATATCTATACACACATCAAGTATTATTTTCTGCTTGGTGAAGTAATAACTTGACTGTTCAATGTCACTCATCAGTGGCTGTGAGTGCTCCAGTATGACTGTATGCTGATATCTCACATGTCCCAAGATAACGTTTACTTCTGGGTTGAACTGGCTCCAGCAGACTTAACAAGAGCTCTCATGTCTTTATTCATGGGTGAAGGTAAAAGTGATACAGTGCAGTAGTAACATTATCATCATATCATGGAGGGCTGGTCAGAGTTAAAGCTGGCAACGACTGTTATATACACAGTCAGGAAGTCATTACAGCACTGTAAATGCTCCCATTAATAAGTAAGGAGCACCATATGGAAGGAAGGTGTTTTCAAATCTGGGAGCAATAAATGAATGGCAGAAACAATTCAACAAGCTAGATGACATCTGGCATATGACAGGCTGATGCATTGCAGTAATTGCTGACATTGTAGTCCAGCTTTTAGCCAGCAAGCGTTGTAGTCCCCCTCTGCTTGAAAATGTGTCTGACAAATTTACTTCACTTTTATCAGACACAATGATAAACGTTCAGAGTTTGACACAATTCATCGACCGATTGCTAAAAAGTTTCTCTTGGTCTACCTTAAATCTCAGTTTAAGGCGTGCACATGTGATTTGTAATATTACAACTACTTTGGAACTGTGGTTCAGTATAAAGCTCACACAAGGGTGATGTGCACATTCACCTAAAATGTGCCTCTTAGTGAAGTAGGACACATAATGTTGCTTTTCGTCCTTGCTATCCTAGATTTTTCCAAAAGCAAAAAAACATGTGGAGGTAATTTATGCAATAAAATATTTTTATATTATAAAACATGGAGGATGGAGGACAATAGTAGATTCCAGCAGTTTTTCTTTATCATGTTTTCTACTGGCCTGTGGACATTTGTAGTGTTAGTGGATTCCTGGTTTACAGCCTTGCTGTTATTAATAGCTGTGTACACAAAGTCCTTAGAAAACATTGTCAGGGAACCTTAAATAAAATGATAAAGGATTTTAAAAAATCCAAATGGTAGGTATGATAGGTGTTTCACTGGGTAAGTGAAAACTCTGGGCTGCTGGTGCTGTTAAAAAAAAAGTTAGGAGATCACCAAAGTCATCATAATTCATCCTGAGAACAAGAACGTCTGCACAGAATTTCATGGTAATCTGTTTAATTGTATTGATATTTCTGTCAGGTCCGAAGTGGTGGATTGGCTCACCGGCTATTGATCCACCTGTCTGGACAAACAAGAATCTCCTGTGCAAATGTTGCACAAATAAATATTAAATAAATATTCAGTAAATGTTTTATTTGCACTAACTGGAACTGAATTTTTAGTATCAGAACTGCTGTCAGTGCTGACTAAAGGTATTCAAGAGAGGAATTATTCTTTAAAATTAACTCTGATGATACTGCTTTGCACTGGCAATTTTAATAGCAAAGAAATCACCTTTTGCGTAGCATCCATAAAATATTTCATGCAAACAGGATGTGGTTTGACGGAAATTACTATCCCAGCCAGCACTGACAAATAAGAAACATAGTAATGAAATCAAATCTCAGTTTTCTCTGAAACAACCGCATAAGAAGCAACACAGCAGAGCCTGAGCACCTTGGCCCTGTCTTGAGTGGTTAGAGTAAATTGGGGCCACACGGGAAGAGCAGTGAAATGCTCTTGTTCCTTCCTGACAGCGCATACAGCCCTGTGCATTGTGTTTGTCGGCGTGTCGAGGTCTGGGGAATGTTTGGCCGATGTTGATGGGAGAAAATGCTCAGCTCACATCTGAGAGCAGTGGCTGATGCTAGGTCCCTTGGGCTCTGCAGCACTGTGTCTGTCAAAACCCGAGGCCCTTGCTTCTTCTCCAGGAGCCCATGGATCGAACACTTGGCACAGGACTGTCAAAACCCATCTTGTCATGGACAGAAACTCACACTAAGAGCTTGTGATACAAGAAAGAAGGACAAAAAGCTCTTTGCTTTGACTTTTAGGACCAATATGTTTGTTCAGCAGTTTCTTAAGTCTTGTTACATCCCAGCATGTTTATAAATGTGTCCTACTTATTGACCATACATGAAGAGCGTTAAGCACTTCGAGAGGCTTGTTCCAGAACATCATATTTCATATCCCAATGCACTTAGAGTGCTCAGGATGGTGTGTCCTCTATATGTTGAAATGAAATCAAGGAGCAAAAACACAAAAATGTGGAGGCAAAGTGTGATAACAACATACAGTGATGCAGGAAAGAATAAACAGAAAACAACATGGCCTCCGGCACCAAGCAGCATCTTGGAAAGATTAATGAGTGTTCCAGAGGACCCCAAATTAAAATAGCATCGCTTTCCATATCATCTTGACGGGAGATAATTAATTACCAGCCCACATACGACTGTTTTCAGAAACATTGTTATTACTGTACAGGCACAAAAAAAAATCATAGCTTCCTCTGATAAAATTCATGACTTTGCTGATCCATGTCTTCACTAGTGGGTTGCTAGCAGGTCAAAAGAGCTTAACTTGGCATCCACAGAACTGTTAGCTCAGTTTCTCACTCCTCAAACTAGAACTTGGACTTGTGATCCCATTTTCAAGTGAGAGAACAGCCCCCAGAGGGAGGAAACACTCTCAAAATGCAACAAGGACAGCACTGCAGCTATTTAAGTTATGGGGCTTATGGAAAAGCACAGAATCTTCAGAGTAACCTGAATAAATTACAGTGTCTCACATAAGGGATAGAGCTCGCAGAGAGAGTGGATAGAATGTACTTGTTTCACCGCCTCATCAATCAAGCATGGAAAGCAATCTAAAGGCTGTCGATACAGGACGGCGAATAACATTGAGAGGTCTTTGGTGAATGGGACAGGAAGGCATGTGTCGGCCCACAGCCAAAATCTAGACAGCGATCACTGCAGAGTAAGATTTCTGCTGCCTGACGTCACTTTAATCTTGCTTTTGCTACTTGGCAGGATTTCTTGTAAAAAATACAGGTGTTATACCATCCAAGAACAGATTCTTGGATGACGTAAGTAGGGCTGCCAGCAGAAAGGAGAGCCTGGTTTCATTCCCAGGGCATCAAATACCACCTTTCTGGCAGGTCCCCCGGCTTCTCATCCAGATGCAAAAGGAAACCTTCTGCACTGGGATGTTTGTGCCTAAATTTAATCAAAGGGGTGTTTTATGTTAAGAGTGCGTTAGAAAGTCTTTGCGACAGGAAGGCTTTGTGCATTGGCCACAAACCCAAAAGGGTGAGACACTATAGAGTTAAGTTACTTAGTAGTTGTGTCCTCTGATAAAGATGTTGTTTTTGAAGTATTATTTATGGATCTTTGTTCAGGTAGGACAGCATCATGTTTTTGAAAAGAACTCAAAAAGGAAATATATTTCAGCATTCAACACTCAAGTGGTGCTTGGATCTGGAGAACGTGGGAACAACATCCACTCTTGACCTTGTACAACAATGTGTCTTGTGGTGTGTATCATCTTGAAAAAGAGCAATAGAATGAGGGGTCAGTTATGTACACTCTCATGGCTACTCATGGCTGCCGTTCACGATCCACCTCCATGTTGGCAGTTGAAAAAAACATTGTATGTTGACATTATCTGTTGGCTATTTCCAGAAGTAGATGGTCTGAACAATTAAATCATATTACTTTTTTTACCCATACATTTGTCTTTTGAGTCACTACTCAGGACATATTCCTGTCAGCTGTCCCTGAAGTCTGTACTGAACTGGGGAAAGGGTGTTTAAGCATGCTGCTCCCTCTGCTTGGAATCAGTCGCCAGATTACCTGAATCACTGGATGCATTTAGAGTGATTTTAAATGACTTGGAAGCAAGGACATCTGGCTGTAGATGTTCTGAATGTTGATGAATGTGTTTTATGTTTTATGATTCTGTAATTTGTTCATTGTGTTCATGTTATTTTTTTATTTTTTTTTTTTTTTATGTCTGCAACCATGTACCGTAATTATGCTGCTGCCTGTCTTGGCCCGCAAGCTGGAGATTTTCTTAATCTCAAATAGATTTCACTCCTGGTTAAATAAGGATTAAATAAAAAAAAAATGAAAAGAAAAACTTACGTTATGTGACTTTGTGCATTGACCCTGAACACAAGCTGTTTCTAAATGTCATTGCTGCCACATTGGGTACACTGAGATCAGATGAGACACTTTATTTATGATGTAATAAGATATGTAATAACATAGTGTCTATTTTGCAGTATATTTGATATGAACTTTATCAAAGTCAAAGTGTTTAGTAGTCAAATACACAGTATAACACATCATCACTCAAAGAAAGTCATGTGGTAATGGCAATGAGCAACAGTGTAGTTTCTGTGTTTGTATTTGAGTTATACACACACACGGATTATGTTTTATGGTTATTGGCTTTATGCTGCTATCTGCAAATCACAATGTCTTGTTGTACTGCCTTTATCCTTAAAGTTACCCAGGCCTTAAATAGTGTTTCACACATAAGAAAATGATTAATACGCAGGAAATATGATTCCATAGACACTCTGTTGCTGCTGTAATTGTTTGGGTTTTTTTTATCCACAGGCTTTTTTCTTTCCATTTTTGTCTGAAGACCACAAGGCTGAAAAGCGATTGATCTTTGAGGTTCAGCAAGTGCATTTTCCAAAGTAGATACAGAAAAGAATCAATTTGAAGTAAGAGCACCCGGCGCCACAATTGTTTGTAGGTATCAGAGGCTATCCTTTTCTGTCTCATGAAACAAACAAACCATAAATCACTACTGATTGGACTGTGTGGATGGTGCTGGCTTGAGCACAGTTGGTACAGGAAAATCAAGATTCCCATTAGTGAGGAAAATATAAAAGTAAATAAAGCAGGTAAAAAAAAGTGGCTGTCAAATAAGATTCTATAAGCAAACATTTTTTGTTACCAGATATTTCTTATATGTTATTGCCATTTTGTATTTTGGTTATGATGGCAGCAATAGCACGCTGATATTCTTATATATATATGAATTTATTAGTCAACGATTCTAACTTTTTGTCAATCATCAACATGAAGTATAAGGAGTTAATGAATGACCGATAGCACTAAATAACATAGCTGTAAATCGCGATTAAAAATACATGATTACACACATGAACTAATCTTACAGCATGATGTAAAACACTGGATAACTTTTTATATACGTGAACAGAAGGTTACAAAACTCAGAATCCACTCTTTGGATTCTTCTGGAGCTGTCAGTTGCATCTTTGGCCTCGACCAGCAAATGCATTTTGCAACTGCTTACAACAGTTTTAGCCTTACTGCTACAGAGTTAAACTACAACGTTAAACACATCAACAAACACTAAACTGTCTGTATATCAGCTTACAAGTATAGACATTGTTTAGAAATAATTTATTAATAATTCCTATACTGCTTAGAATACTTTAAAGTTCTTCCTCACACATTTTGTCATTGCGTCTGTAAACAGCTTTCATATTTCCATAAGAGTTAAGGCTAGCATACTCACAAATGATTCACTCTGACAGTCATTCATTTTTAATAAGCCAGAAGACTGCCCATTGTGGAACTATGCTATTTTCCTGGTACAGTATGTCCCTCTTGTATTTTTCTCCAAAGAACACAAGTTATACATTGGTGTTTCAGTCCTGGGCTCTGGCAATACACTTCCCATTGATGATAATCATCTGAAGCAGAGCACAGCAATGGCAATTAATTGGTGACGTATTTTAGCCCCAGTGTTCCCGATTACATGATTCGCCTCCTGATTGCGAAGGTATTTAAAAGCAAGATAAAAGCCTCTCACCTCTCCTCTGAGAACAACCTTGGACAGATTTCCCCTTAATTTGCCACACTCCTCTTTCAAAAGTCTGAAAGTTTGTTTTCACGAGGACAGTCGACTGAATGTCCTTCTTGACAGAGGTAAGGACTAGTGTTGTCATGCATGTTTGTTGTGCAAATGTCCCCTTTAAGAACTACATCAAGGACATCAGGGGCTGTGTACATTTGAACAGACAGGACTGATTATTTAGATAGATAAAAGGAGGCTCATTTGTATTCAGAGATGTGTAAAGAGGGAGAAGTGAGTACATCACGCCTGGGCAGGATCAGTACTTGCAAATGAAAGCAAATCTCATATCAAATCAATACTGCGTCAATGACAATACTGTAAAGTGGCACACCAAGTCCATTTATGTCTTTAGTAACACTCACCACCTCAACAATGCAATGGATGACCACCGTAGAGACAATGACCACACACACACACACACACATGCATGCACATCTATCCTATGTGCTTGAGTTGAAATCAGAAAACAATGCAAAGGAACATGTAAGCAAGAATAATGAATAAATATTCTAAATTCACTTCTGAGATGAGTCACACCTGTTGAGAATTGTTCTCGAAACTTTCATTTCCATTTTCTCCTCGGTCAATCTGATTGGCATTTAAACAAAGCTTCAAGTATCCTGGAGAGGACTGACATTTGAGTTGCTATTTTTTATCCTCGCTCCTCTGCAATTTGGAACAATAAAACATTCCTGCATGAACTCAACACCTCCACCTCTTGCTTTCTTGCCAGATAATGGAAAACGGATCTTTAATAAAAGTTTGAATTTCCTGTATAGACTCTGGAAGAATGTGTGTCTGTTTTATTTATTTTGTGCTATTGATTCTTTCAATATGTGGACAACAAACAAGTGACACATGGTTCACCTACTAATTCAAATTGAAGTCTCATCTGGTGGAATATTTAGTTCATTTTTTTGCTATGTATTAGTGACCACTTTTGGGACTTACATGTGATCTTCTTGTATCTTTGCTGAAAATCAGCATTCTGTAAAAACTGTGGCTGGACTGCACAGCTGTCCTATATAAACAAAATACTACTAATATTTTCATTGTTAATTATAACTGAATTTAAACAGTCCTGTTAATTTACAGCACAACACGAACAGAAACAGGACTATTAAAATTCAGCCCAAGTGATGGTGTTAAAAGTACTAAACTTCATAAATCAACATGAGACAACATGTCAACGTGAGAAAGCCAGTTGTAAAGCTCTTCTGTCAACAGTGCAGTTTGGCCTGTAGGTTATCTCAAACTTTTAGTTGTCTTGCAGGACACAAATGGTTAGCGCTGCTTCTCAGGTGATAACAAAGACTAATTAATTAACGATGGTTTTGCAAACCATGGATATGGTGCCTTTGTGGCACCTTTGTTAATATTTTGAACAGAACCGATAGTACAGGTCGTTCAGCTATAGTTGTGATTACAAAACCAGGCATTTTAAGGCAAAAAGAAAAAGATATTTTCCAAACCCTAACCAAGTTGTGAAGTTTTAACATATTCCTGGGATACAGAAATGTGCAGAGCCCACATCTATTCTCTCAACTGGGTTGCAGGAAGAAAACAATTGTTGAAAATCTTAGCTGGTAAAAACAGGAATTAATAATTTGCCATAAATGAACTTCAAAACTAAACCTGCATGAGCTGATTTGCCAGGTGGAGGCAGTGCAACAAGCTGTTAAGCAACAGTGACATATTTTCACCGTATAATGCTGTTATAGCTAACATGTTTGCAACAGTGGCTTAATTTGACATCCAGCAGACGTAGAACAACACTGACATTTATTTGAAGTTGTGTTTCTGGACACCTGAGGAATTCAAGGCCAATATTCACTCTCCTTTTTGTTCTGTTTTGCCTTGATCATCAAACAATACTGATGAGAGCTGTGAGCCCAAAGACATAAAAAAAACTCCCCAGAGCTAAGAACAGAAGTCCGGTAATAATTCTCAGTGGGTTCATTACTATAAGAGACCCCTTTCAAATATTTCTGTTTCCATTATTACTGTAAAAGTATGGATAAATGCAGCTTTAAAGTGGGATCAAAAGTTTTGCAGCAGTTTTAGCGGAGGCTGGATTACTAAAATCTGTTTGTTAAACTATAAAATTGTAGTGCAAAAAATGTCACTTCAGATTTGTCCTCATTCAGAAAGAGAAAGAGCATTTTTTGATGTGAAAGAAAACATTAACAAAAAACAAAACAGCAACAACTGAACAGGACTAAAAAAATGTACATATGCATTGTACATATATCAATAAAGTGTAAGTGAGCTTAGTGAAAAGGATTCTTATTTGACAATGCATCCCACAATAGGAGAGTCATGATAAAGCTTCTGGAAGTGTTATGACCCCAGGTTTAAACAGACCTTTCCCAGTGAGATTTTGTCAAAAAGTGAAGGAATGGAGCTTCCATGCCTCTTTAGATGGATAAAAAACCTGTGCACAGGCACAATGGCATCATCCTTCCTTGTGTGGGTTGATATTCTCACTTGAGGGGGTCCAAGGAGTTCTTCACCAGAGAGCTACAGGGAAAAAAAAATCAAACAAGTATAAGGTGATTAAACAGAGTTTAGAAAGAGGAAACTTAAGCTTCTTCATTCAAAAAATAACCCACAGATCACCTGGTCAGTTGCACCCACTCCATTGGCCAGGCTTTTAACTACTCTCACCCCTCTGCTCACCCAGATGCATGCATGACTAAATGTCCCATTGCCACCTCACTGTATGGTGAGATTGATTCCATTCATCCGTGTTATTAGAGGCCTGGAGGGCAGCCAATGAGGAGGGAGTGGAGAATGGCAAGGCAGAGCTACAGTGACAATTCAATTAGATGCCTCCATCTTTGCACCACCCCCACATGACCTGCATCAGTAGTTTTTGCTGACGATCAACCTATGTAAAGTGATGGCATCCTTGAGCTGTGCCGTGAACACAACCAACATGCTGATTGGCAGAAAGGACTTCATGTTAATGGGATGGATGGGGTGAAGGGGGTACTTCCTCTATTTTCAGCGTCAAGACTGGTTTCAGGGTAATAGCTAAGGAAATAAGCATTAGTTCAATTTCAGAACACGCAAAAGCACATTCAGATTGCAGTTCCCTCCTCTGTTCTCTCAGAATGTGATGAGTGTGCCATCACTGAATATAATCATTAATGTTGCAGCTGCAGTACTTCACTCATAACCTGTAATTTTATTTCTGGATTTGTGTTTTATGAGATAAAAGACAAAGCTAGTAGAGCTAGTAGCTCATTTCTGTCGAATATTGTAAACCAGCTTACTGTGGGCTCTTTTCATACTGGCTACTGGATTGACCTTGGTTGATCTGTGCATATATAGTACTTACATTTATGGTCACTTATTTTTGGGATTTCTGTTTCTACAATGACATACAACACTAAACCACGATGAGGAAGTCAAATAGTACATTTTAGCCACAGATTAGCAGCACAGAAGGAGTTGCAATAATTAGGCTGTGTGAGGGAATCAAACCTGAAACTGTTTTACTAGTGAAAAATAAGTCTAATCAGTATCATCTAATGTAGGCTAATGACAACAGGTGGAGCTGTAAACAGGTTGGGACTGAGATGAATACATCTGGACCAAAGAATCAAATCTTTCCCTTCCTAGAACAACTCCAATCTCTGAAAATCCTGCAGTTGCAATAAAGATTAAAGCAAAATCCTGACCTCAAAGAAAGTGGATGTCCTTGAAGTGTAGAAATAACCTGAATTAATATGTTAGCATAGAGCTTGGGAGGAGACACCAACATAGGAGCCAGTTCAGTGATATTAGGCAAAGAGCCAAACAAGTCAACAGTGAGCAGCAGGGATAGTTTGGCTTGGGAGGGGATCCAGCCAGTTTTTGACATCTATAGAGGACATGGCTGATGCATAATGTCATGGTTCTATTTTGGGTGACAAACATTCACACATATAGTCACATGTGTAAAAACTGTGCTTAGAATGACATGCTCGCTTCCACTCTTTCCTGCCAGAGGGAATTGTATCAAAGTCAAATTGGCCAACATCCACTAAGCCTTTGAATAAGATCCGTTCATGTGTACATTACTTCAAAAACCTCAGAAATATAGAACTCTACTCTGCGTCATGCCATGTGCCTTTGACAGGGTTTTATGGATCTTATATAAAAACCAGCCCCAATAATCCTTGACACTGAAATTGGACTGTGTTTCTTGATCACTGCTGACTCTCGCCGTGCTTCTCCTCCCACATCAGGGTGCAGCTCACAGCAAAAATCCTGCACTCAACAGGGATGTATCACATACTACGCCACTTAAAACTGTCCTGAGCTTGTCTTAACCACAAACAGTATTTCAACTTTCATCACTGAGAGAGCCTAAAGCTTGGAAAGACTTCAACTCACTTTCTGATTTCAGGATTTAGAACAGGCTCAGCATAGCTTTAATGTGTGAGCTGCTTCTTTAGGGCATAAGAAATATGGAGCCTCAGTATTTCTCTGATGTTTACAGACAGGCTGATCATAATGACCTGTGCCATTTTTGCAAGGGTATTGTGTTAATATGTAGGGTATGCATTGTGAGAAGCCAGAGCAGGAAACCACTGTGAGAGATCTCTGGAGGTATGAAGCTGCAAAAAGAGTTCAGGGGCTGAGGGAACCTTGCTGTGTCAAATAACCGCAAATGTTGCTATGGGTAATGCATTCCCCCTCAAGTCATTGTGCTGTTTTCGGAAATAGCACCATTAAAGTCATCACTGTCTACGATGTGGAAAGTGCAGAAAGAACACAGGGATGTGGGAGCAGCAGAAAGACTGGCTGACCTTGATGGAGCTTATTAGCATAAAGCAGCCCTTTGAGTCCCACATACTGGGTGGTGGTGATGGTGTGTGTAGGTGTGTGTGTGTGTGTGTGGGTGTGGGTGTGTGTATGTCTGCTGAAACATAGTCAGCTCTGCTTCCCGTAACCTTGTACAATACAAACCTAAAGAGAATTATATCGCTCTTGTGTTCACTGCTCACTGTATTGTGAAATGGAGAGTAGCAGATAATAAATACATAATAGAATTGCTGTAGTTTGAAACAACTGTGTTCTACAGTAAATGTAAACAACATGATTCATTTACTCCACATTCTGATTCTGAAAATAAAAACAATAAAAATGTAATAAAATAAAAAATAAAAAACATTCACAAGTTGGTACTGCATCATTAATAAATATGAGAAGCTGTGAGTTTGCTTGTGTTGATGTCAGATTCAGGGGATAGTTGCTGATCAATACCACAGACTTATTATTATTTATAATAATACTGTTAATTATTTAATCGGCCAGATACTTCTGACTCTCCAGCTTGAACTGCTGTTCAAAACATCCGAACACATCAGACTTGCATGACATGTATACAAGTTCTGTCATTGTTGATGAAACTTCAGCTGCTCCTGTAAAGATCAGAAATTATTTAGCGTGGTCTCTTCCTATTAAATGTTGGTACATCGTTATATTTCAATATCAGCCATTTTACAAGCTACAGATTCCGCTCCTTTGTTTGATAACCACCCCTGCAGACAAGCTTTCGCTCTATATCATATCAAATGTAAGCCCACTAAATACATCAGACTTGTTTCTCTGTTCATTTGCTAAATCAAGGCCTAAGGGCATCTTCGGACTTTATTGGTGTACAGTAGTTATTTTGAACCCTGGAGCAGTTTCTTCCCAGGTTGGATTTATCTGAGCACTAGGGATGGCTGCTGTCCAAAGCAATGGGCCAGAGACCATGCTGAGGCACGGGTTCCTCTTTAGGCTTCCAGAGTAGCCTAGAGCTTTGTCTGGAGAAAGAAAGTGCTCTGACTAGCTACAGAAAGTATAATCAATACAAATACATAGCATCATACAGTATGACTGGCTTGTGAAACATAGACAAATCAATATCAAACACGAAAACAAATTTGAAATCAAACCAAATAAATGGAAATCACCAATCATTTGGTCCCATCAGATGAAAAAGGTCATTGTTATATCCATTAGTTGGCCCCCAAAAATTGTCTATTATTTATTGCATTGCTTAAATCTCAATTATACCACTACACACACATGCACACACACACACTGACATGCACACATAACACCTCTGTGCTGCCCATACTGTTCTAGAGCAGAGCTGGGCCTAATTGTGTCTTGGAGCTACTGTGCTGCTCATCTCTGGAGATCTCATTATAAGATCCACAAGCTGTTCAGGCACATACCCCTTCTCTTTACTTTCTCATCCCATCAGCTTGTGCATCATAACTGTCTGAAATCTCTATTGCCCCCTTGCAGTATTGACAGAATAAAACAATTATTGTTGATTAGGAAATTGCACCATGCACCTAAAGAGAGAGGCACAGAGACAAACGGATAAACTGCTCTGCGAGGTGTTTGATCTTGCCGTTAGCTGTCAATAGTGAGAATCTCGTTAGTAGCTCTGATCTGAGCCATAAGACCGTGTGGGTTTCAGAGTCTTCAGAAAGTTTTGTCCATTTGACAGCAGATATGGCTGTTGAAGTGCCCAAAGCATAACTTTTTTTTTTTTTTTTCACATTCCTGTTGGGGTGCCAAGCTCTCAAACTGTTTTTTCTTCTTCATCCTTCACTATTTTCTGTTCCACAGGTACATCTGGGGAAGAGAAAATATTTTAAAGGAAGTATTATCAAGTGTATATGCGAAAATGTAGTCACACACCAGAAAAACATATTGCATCTTTGTCTGGCTCATCTGTCTTCATCTCTTCTGAGTTTTGCTTTGTTGATCACAGGTTTAAAAAGCAGCTGGAAACAGCTGTTTTGAACTGATGGTGATCAGGTCCTAATTCTGCTGGAAGATGCAGGTGACAGCTACAATAATACTATGCAGATTTTTATGCAAGCTGAATAGTTTTGGGAAACGTGTGTATTAGCTCCACCTCCCAGAGTGATGAGAAAAGATATCACTCTCTAGTATCGACCTGGAATTGCCAATTAGCTCAGCTTGGTCAAAAAACCAAAACAAAATGAAATAAAACAAACAAACAGAAAACAACAACAACAACAACAACAACAACAACAACAAACAAACAAACTGGAAGCAGGAGGAAACAGCTTGCTTGTCTCTCAAAAGTTCAAAAATACTTGTGGTTTTGGAGCAGATGTTTCTTGGCTAACATCGACCATGCTCAGTGATGCTTAGACGCTGCACAGAAGTGCTAGCTGGATGGATAAACTTGTTGTCAATAAATAACTACACCATATAATAAATCAATATGTTTTTACATAACTTGTTTATGGATTAAATATATGGAATAAAACATGTTTGTTCCAGGCTAGCAATTTCTTCCAGTCTTTATCAAAATACCAGCTCTGACTCTGCTCTGGCTCTGGCTCTGACGCTTACCACAGAGCAGTGACGGCTGGTATAAAAGGGCTAGTGGGGCTAAGCCCTCCCTACGTTATGGAGTCTTTCTGCTGTAGCACATGCACTCACAGAATACAGCAGAGGATCAATGAAGGCAAGGAAACAATTACTGTAGGGATCGGGTGGCATTTCTATACTTTGATACATATATGTTGAGTATTCTTTTATAGTTCCCTTTTTGTAACTGTGCAAATGACACACTATTAAACAAGCAAAAATGTGTTTCCTGTTATGTCAGCCCAGAGTGAGTGTGAACATTGGTTGTCTCAGATGGGGACTATTAAAGAGGTGAAATACTGTATGATAAGCACTGATCATTTATTTCAAGAAGGGCTCATAAACTTTGACATTAATTTGCAAGGGAATGACCTGCTCACAGTCCCCATAAAGTCTGGTTGTTATTCAGACTGCAGTAAAATATATTAATAGAGTTTTTTTAATAATTCGCATTGATGGATTTGACTAGAGACAGCACAAAGGTCATTTTGATTCTGTTATGTAAAAAACCAGGAGACAGTTTCTCTTTCTTTCAATAATTGAAGGAATTTGAGATTTTCATGGATGTAGTTGTGTCAGTAGCTCCACAGACAACATTTGCATTGCACCTCATACAAGTTTCTATAACATGAATATATATTTATATTTTAAGATATCTTACAGGTTTGTGTGTTTGCCACTCAAACTTTGCTCATTAAAACTTTTTCACTTATTGAGCTGGCGTCCAGATATCTGTTTCCAAAAACAACAGTAATTGCTGTCAGTTTTTCTGCAGATAAATAATACGCAGATTGCTTTCCTGGCTCTGTTATAGTTATGAATATATGTGGAAACAGTATCCCCAGTGGCCCATGGAATTAGCATCGGTTTGGGATCACAATGACCCCCCCGCCCACAAACCAACAGCTGCCTGAATAATGAAGTCACCTCTCCCTCTTGGCTGCGGCCCAGGTGTAAAAAGAGTATTGTCAGTATCACAGTGAGAAAGAACCAGCGTCCCCTGCTAATGAGACGGATGTGGTGTCCTTGTCCATCCAACCCCACCAGCGCCCAACACCTTTTTCTGCCTCCAGCTCTATGTCGCATGTCTTCCGTCCTACCACCCTCCACCAGCCCTTCACTCACTGTCACTCAATGAAACCTTTAATGCAGGCTAACCTTCCCTTTCACCTGCTGTGATGAGCTCAGTGGCTATTGTCTGATGCTCAAGCATTCGACACTAACATGCACATGTACACACACAAGTGTAACACTGTACATTTTACATGTGACAGCACAGCACTGGTTACACACACCAGCCTTAATCCCTAACTTTAGCTTCAAATGATAATCCATCCAAATTGTATTCTATGAGTATAAAACTGTCACTCATTCTTTGCCACTTCACACAGAACGCATGAATTCAAAGATTCATTATGAATGTTGCGTGTCCAAGATAATTACTGCCTCTCTGCTCTGTAAAGTCTACAAAGAGTGTTTGATACTTAAGAGCAGTTTTTTTTAATGCGGAGTAGTGCTGCGCTAATTCCAACAGTAATTTTAACATTTAAATTAAAAAAATAAACCCCTTAATCTAAATACAGGTAAGCCACACACAGTACTATAGCTCTCAGTGTCTGCTGTCAGGCATCTGCACCACACTTCTTGGAGTCCACTGTAAATCGACTTGGCAGACGAGCCTCTGTGGCACAGAAGTGAACCCTTTAAATCCATTCATTCTATCAAGTGGGGTAACATTATTCTGCAGGTGTTAAATCCAGGGAAATCCATAATACTAGAATAATAATTTCCCAGTTCAGGCTATTTTCTGACATTGGGGCCATGAGACATTGCCAGTGTGTTTGTAAACCATGTTGCAGACCATAATAAAATATTACTTTGGAAGGGCTGAAGTAGTCTTCTTTGAGAGGACACACGGATGATGTATTGCTTATATGAAATGATTAGGGGCAAAGAAGCATGACATGGTGGCAAGTGCAGGCAATCTCCCAGGGTAAACCAGCTGGAAACCAAATTAAAATGAACCTTTGGAACATGCAGGTTGGATAGCATGGCTAACCCCAGTAAAAAAGGACTTTTCACTTTCCATTGCGTCTTCAAATGCTCAGTATATCTGGGCTTGAGGAGAGTGGGGAAATAGATTGGACACACAAGGAAGCCTCTTGTGAATGCAACAAATGCATTCAGTGGTATCAGGGTGGACAGCACTTATTAGGTTAAATCCTGCTGTATATTATGTCTGTGTTAAAGGAAAAAGAACTCACATCTTTTTTTCACATCTTGCATTCACTCCAGATAAAACAAATAGCATTGTCACTGAATCCTTTAAATTTGAATGTGATGGCTACATACACCAATGAGCTGCAATATTAAGACCACTGACAGGTCAAGTGATTAACAATCATCTGTTTACAATGCGATATTCTGCAGGAAAACCTTGGGTTCTGGCAATCATGTGGATGTTCTTTGACACACACCACCCACCTAAACATTGCAGACCGTTGTGTCCAGACAGATTTTATAAAATCTGGACAGCGAATAGCAACATGAAATATCCTTTGTGTCACTTGCAATTCTATTTCTCCCAGTTTGGAAAGCTGCAACACCATTGTACAAGCCAACATCTTTACCACAGCAATTTATATAGATTAGTGATGCATAGACACACAAATCTGATCACTTGCAAAAAGTGGGGATAATGTGTCTTAAAGGTCCAATTTTCACTCATTCATTCATTTTCTATACTGCTTTATTCGTCAGGGTCGCTGACTGTGGGCGAGAGACACACACTCTCACCTAGGGGCAAACCTGGAGAAAACTCAGGCAGGCACAGGGAGAGCATGCAAACTCCGCACAGAAGGGCCCAGACCGGGATTTGAACCTGGAACTGTGAGGTGACACTGCTAGCCACTGCACCATCATGCCGACCAAGATCCGATTTGAAAAACAAATCTGATTTGTCTGCAGTCTGAACAAATCCAAAAAGTTGATCAGCAGAACCACCTGTTTATGATTCAAATGGAAGACCTGGAAATAAACAGTATTACTATTGCATCGTAGAGACAGTTAGAATTAAAAAGACAAATGCCAAAATGCCATGTATATATGTATATAATCTGTAACTCGACAAACTAATATAGTTGATTACTGATTTTCTCCTTCACTTTGGAAATAATGCAGGGTTACTACTGAAGGTAGTAAGCTAGTTAGAAAGACGTGCTTGCGATAGAGCAGACATACTCTGACTGTGAAATTTGACTAAAGTCTTGATTTGTTATATTTGTCAAATAAAGCACTGAATACTAATTACTTGATACAGCAGGTACTGCAGGGTAGCCTATCAAATGCAAAGCTGCCTTCATATGATAAGAGGTTTGGTCTTTGCTCACTGTAAGGTAGGGTGCAGGGCATAGCGTCTGCACTATGTCCTGCACCCAGTTGCAGAGGCAAAGATCCACAAGATTCTGGAGTGTTTCTATGGGAATTTTTGTCCATTCATGCAGTAGAGCATTTGTGAGGTCAGGCGCTGATGTTGGACCAAAAGGCCTGGCTAGCAATCTCTGTTCCAGTTCATCCCAAAGGTGTCGGATGGGGTTGAGGTCAGGGCTCTGTGTGGGCCAGTCAAGTTCTTACACACCAAACTTATCCAGCCATGTCTTTATGGATTTTGCTTTGTGCACTGGGGCACAGTCATGCTGGAATAGAAAAGACACAAAGTTTGAAGCATGGCATCGTAATAAATGTCTTGGTATGCTGGGTATACCAAGACATTTCAATTCAACCTCTGAAAAACAGCCCCATGAAGAGTGTGTGTGGATTCTTGTGTTTATATAGTGTAGCTGTGCTTGTGATGCCATATGATTATAGTCCCTGTCACTGTATCTAAAAACCACAGTTTTATGTATTTTTTTTCCTGTTACTCTCTGACGCCTGTACCTGCATGTGTCAGTTCTGGCTATGTCTTTTATCTCACTGGTTATGCTTTGGACAGCAACAACAGTTAAAATTATTTTAACTTTGAGCACATGCTCATTGGCAATTTTGAGCTGCATGTCACATTAACTATGGTGTTTCGCTGAGTTGAGCATCACCCATCTCCCTGTAGGAAAACAATGGGACAGAGTGATTTTTCAACTGAAGAGTCTGTAGCCTACATGAATTATTTTATGTAATGGATAATCATCAACACATTGTTGCATAGAATAGACAATTGTATGAGTTGACGTCATGAACAAATTAATTATGTCAGCATTTTCACTTCCAACGTTTTCTGTTCCAGTTGTTACACCAACTGTGACCATGTGACCACGCCCACCCACAACTACACTGTCTCACATTTCACCCATTCTCAAGTAAATTCAAAGATTGACAAGCTTATCAAGCTTTGTTACATTTGCCAAGAATTGATGACCGTCACTGTTTGAGAGAAGGACGCCAGTACAGACTCTGCAAGTGCTGGTCTGGTAAATTTATCATAATGTGCAGTATGTCACTAAAAGTAACATATTACATAACTAAAAAAGAACGTGGGTGTCTTTTGAACATGCTTTGATATTTAACTTAAAAGCATGTCAAAAGATGCTTTCAAATCATTATCTCTTAACTGACGCATTTTTGGCTGGACATGAGAAAAACTGAGCAAGTAAAGAATTTTTATTCTGGGTAAAATAATTGGGAAGCTTTCAGTGCTTTCTGCAGACCTGTTATGCAGTGGGAGGCTTGGAACAATCACAGTACACAGGGCCAGAAACCTGATGGAGGCTTGAGGTGGTTGTAAGTGCAAGCAAAATAAAAGACAAGCAATTGTTCTGGAGCTGTTAGCAACTGGCTTTACAATAGTACAAAAGAAAACGTGTAGCTTTTATGTAACACAGAGCCAAGTACATTCAGGGAGGAAAAGCTGACACTGAATTCTTTGAACCGATGACGGCAATGATATAAGCATGTGGGAAGAGAACGACGGGGAGGCAGCTCATCAAAAAAAAAAAAAAAAAAGATTTTATTATCCTAATTGTTATCAGAGGACGATATCAATTTATCACTTTTTACAATATATTACTATGATTAGACTGCTTTATACATTGTTTAATATATTAATAATTTTCAAATAATTTTGTACATGCTTTCAGAACTGACATTCCCTGGTCAGAGTCAGCAGAAAAATGAGAAAAAAAGGCACATGATTGCTTCTGTCCACAGATAGCAATATAGTACAAAGAAACCAAGAACTGTAGTGGTTTGTGTGAGTGCGAGTGAAATGCCTCCCAATCAGATGATGGGCAGCCCCTTTGAAGCCTATTACATGTCTCGGCATGGCGGCACAAAATGTCCAAAGCAATTTTCCAAATCACAGCCCAAAATAATCATTTTGATGTGGCAATTGACAGCAATCATATCTTTTGATTTGCTCAGATGCACTCAGAGAAAAAAAAACACACTCACACCACACACACACACACACACACACACTCTTCCTCATCTCCAAAGATGTGATAGTGTAGTTTACAGTAGAAACAAAAGAATTACTTAGATCTCGAACCACCCCCAGGGTCTGAACCTTGGTGTCTTGTTACTCTGTTCTGTACAAGTAGCTGATTATCAGAAATGTGGGCCATTTCAAACAGCGCAGCTCGCCATAAGGTCTCTGTGAATGCACAGCTTAGTAGAACACTTGAATTGATCATATTCTTCTTTAAGACTCAGTGCTGGAGAGCTCTGCAGCCTGAGGGTAGTTCAGTGCAGTCTGTAGTGTGAAATACCACACACTAGCACCACCAGTCCCTGCTCCTCTCTGAAGTGTTCAACATTTGAGGTCCAACTGTGACTTGAAACACTGCCCAAACTGTCTCAGAGGTTGTTCTCTGGCTTCAGTGCCTGGGATGCTTAATCCAGTTTCGTATCATCCACTTCTGACCGGAGCATCTCTGGACCACCAGGCGAAGGCCAAAGTTGGCATCTTTGGACATTTCTACCTCCAAACATCGACCAGTGTCCCTGCTGATGATTGGACCATTCTGCAACAAAAACATTTGAAAATATTACCAGATTTGCACACATAATTGTTACACTAAGAACTCATTCATGTCCCTAATATCTGTTGTTATGACATCAGTGACTGTTGCTAGGCATGCAGTATCAGTGTGTGATCAGAAGCTCAGATCATGTATTTGTCTTGTACCTGTGTAAAGTCCCAGAGCCTCTGGGAGAGCCTTGAAACTGCTTCACATTTTTTCAGTCTGGGAGTACGTCCTCTGCCATCATCAATGAGGCATTTTGTGTCAGGCAGGAAGGTGGTCGACCCCAGGGGTCCTAGCTGGAGAAGGCCCTCAGTAGAGTAGCGGGCGAGCTGCAACGCAGAGATAAGCAATACGTTATACTGCTGGTCTCACGTACTGTAGCAGTAATCATAGCTTCAACAAATAAATCCTCAACATCAGTAGGAATCAAAAGCTGTGAATGTGCCTCAATAACCAAACTGAATGTGGCTTATTGACTGCAGGCTGCAGTAACGACAGAAGTAGAGAAGCCTAGAAAAGTTTTTGGGCAAACTGTGTGACATGTAGAAATGTTGTGATGTTTTTATAACTGCCATACAATCTGCATGATACATAGAAAATGTAAATATCTCACTCTGCCTTTGATGTTACTTTTATTTTCCTAGTTGTCTGTCTGTCCATCTAAGTATTTACATTGAAATTAATATAATAATTAATTTATAATTTATAATTCAGTTCATGTGTAACATAAACATAACTGAAGTGCAACATGCCACATGGATTCTACTGGTGCTAAAAGCGAAGATGGCAGCTACACCTTGGCAGGTTTAGCAGAAGTTCTTTGCTCCAGTGACAGGATCATCAGCTGGATTGCAAACAACGAGAGTTCATATTGGGAGGAAATCAACAATCTTGCAGAGTAATGCACAGATAATGCAACCTGCTGCTCAAAGTCAATAAAACCAAGGAGTTAATTGTTGATGTCAGAGAAAAAAGGAGCCAATTACACACACCAATGAGAGGAGCTTTAGAGGGTGGCCAGTTTTAGGTTTCTGGGAAACAACATTAAGGAGAACCACTGTACTTACAAGGAAAAGCTAAATTTCCATCTCGAGTTCTTGTTAACTTTAACGGAGGAGCAATAGAAAGCATTTTGACTGGAAACATCACAAACTGCTGGTTCATGCGCAGTGATATTGGTGAGGTGTCTGTGCAGAGCCTAGTATATCATTTAGTTGTGAGTTGTGTAACAGAATGAAATACATTCCCTTCTTGACATTAGCTTTTCAAATTAAATTGCAGTTGTTCAGCTTTCTAGTGAGTGTGTGTGTGTGTGTGTGTGTGTGTGTGTACAGTGTACAGCATAGCACAAAAACCACAGTGTACAGCTTTTTAAAACTACAATATTTCTTCAAGCCAAAATGTGATCCCTCACTATTTAATCCTGCACATGAAAGGCTCTGTGACGATTAGTATCTATTACGTAAGGATACAGTAGAGATAGCATTTATTATTTATGGGAGGGATCGTCTCTGAAAAATGAGATGCCAAAGATAGGGAGGTCTTTAGTATGAGAGCAGCCCTGCTTTGAGGGGAACACGCATTCATGACTGTCCTGAATAACACACACATACACACACACACACACACACACACACACACACACACACACACACACACACACTACCTTCTAGCAGGGAAGCGAGCCATGATACCCTATATTGCCAAAAGTATTCGCTCATCTGCCTTTACATGCATATGATGACATATGCATGGTGACATCCCATTCTTAATCCATAGGTTTAATTTGACATCAGTCCACCCTTTGCAGCTATAACAGGGACTCTTCTGAGAAGGCTTTCCACAAAGTTTAGGAGGGTGTTTATGGGAATTTTTGAACATTTTTCCAGAAGCGCATTTGTGAGGTCAGACACTGATGTTGAACAAGAAGGCCTGGCATCTTCACTCTAATTCATCCCAAAGGTGTTCTGTTGGGTTGAGGTCAGGACTCTGTGCAGGCCAGTCAAGTTCTTCCACATCAAACTCACTCATCCATGTCTTTATGGACCTTGCTTTGTGCAGTGGGGCACAGTTATGCTGGAACAGGAAGGGGCCATCCCAAAACTGTTCCCTCAAAGTTGGGAGCGTGGAATTGTCCCAAATGTCTTGGTATGCTGAAGGATTCAGAGTTCCTTTCACTGGAACTAAGGGGCCAAGCCCAGCTCCTGAAAAACAACTCCACACCATAATCCCCCCCTCCTCCTTCACATTTGGCACAATGCAGTCAGACAAGTACCGTCCCCCCGGCAACCCGCCAAACCCAGACTTGTCCTTCTTATTGCCAGATGGAGAAGTGTGATTCGTCACTCCAGAGAAAGCGTCTCCTCTGCTCTAGAGTCCATTGGTGGTGTGCTTTACACCACTGCATCCGACGCTTTGCATTGCACTTGGTGATGTATGGCTTGGATGCAGCTGCTCGGCCATGGAAACCCATTCCATGAAGCTCTCTGCGCAGTGTTCTTCAGCTAATCTGAAGGCCACATGAAGTTCGGAGGTCTGTAGCGATTGACTTTGAGAAAGTTGGCAACCTCTACGCACAATGCATCTCAGCATCCGCTGACGGTGCTCTGTGTTTTTTATGTGGCCTACCACTTCGTGGTTGAGTTGCTTCCACTTTGCTATTATACCACTAACAGTTGTCTTTGGAATGTTTAGTAGCAAGGAAATTTCACAACTGGACTTGTTGCACAAGTGGCATCCTATCACAGTGCCATGCTGGGATTCACTGATTCACAGCCCATTCTTTCACAAATGTTTGTAGAAGCAGTCTGCATGCCTAGATGCTTGATTTTATACACCTGTGGCCATGAAAGTCATTGGAACACCTGAATTCAATTATTTGCAGGGGTGAGTGAATACTTTTGGCAATATAGTGTATGTTACTCCTTGAAAGATCAATGTAACAGAATGTTTCTCAATCTGCCGAAAAGCCAACTTTTCTAATGCGTTATCGATGGAAAAATATGCTCCATGCTCTTCTGTCACAGTGTGCTTTTTCTTTACCCACAGATGTTTAATGAAAAGATGAAGGTGAAATATAAGGACATTTTGACCCTATTGCAAAATCATCTCCTTGTGACTGCCATCTCAACAAATCTGTAAATGAATCTGAGAATGTAATAGCACGGTCCTTGTTCATAGCATGTAAAAACCTGGGACCTTTGGAGCACGGAAGGAGAAAGCTGCAGTAAGTGGCTTGTGTGGGTGCTGCTCCTTGTGTGAAGAGAGAATGCAGGTGATTTTTAATCCAATGTTCTGCCCTAAAGAGCCACTTGGGAAAAACAAGAAAACAGTAAAGAACTACTCTGTGTGTCATTCAAGGTTCAGTGCAGCTTGTCTCAGCTATTCACAGGGATGCTAATAGGGACAAATCTTTCGACTTAAAAATGTTGAATATTTACATAAACATATTGCACTCTCACAGTCTAAAGTGCAACACATAATGTTGTGAACTTCTTCTTTGTTTTGTCCTTGTGAAACCCTAAGGGTCATTATTACAGGAAATCTGATTTGAATTACTCAAGGAATTTTATATTGCTGTATTGGATCTTTTGGAGTTGTAAGGCTCTCAGCTTATTTATCCACGATTTAAACTGTGCACAAGGAAACCTCTATATAATCCCCACTAATACCTGTTTACAGCTCAGTCAGGAAGCCTTTTGCACGCTAATACATTTAAAATGGGACTGCAACAAATAATTAACACAAGGAAATGATTCTGCCAAGCCAATTAACCTGTGCCTCATGCAGCAACATTAGACGCTTCATTACCTTCCTGCCATCGTGAAAGTTTTGCAGCCATTTTTTGAGGTCAAGCCAATCATAAGTTTCTTGATTAGCTCATTGATGGTGCAGCACTGTGACAATGTAAATAAGGAGTGTTTGTACATTGCACTAGGTTATAATCTCCACCTTGTCCCACCAAGACATTATGAGTAAGCCTGTACCACAGATTATGGCAAACATCTTTCGAAGAAGGCTTGGCTTGGGGCCTGAGCTCTGAGCCCAGCGGAGGTTCTCTCCATGTCAGAGTCTAGCATGGGAATCTAACAGAGCTTCGGACTTCCACACAAACCTGTATAAGGGAGACTTAAGAGGCCCCACAGCTTCCATCAGCACTATGCACACCCACGTGCACGACACATAGCTGGGATTCCTTGGGAGATTTTGAGTCTGAGAGTCCTAATCTGACCAGAGTAATTCAGACTTGTTGGTATTTTGGTGAAATGGAAGCCCAGCAAACCAAACACTTGATGTAAATGTGCAGCAATAACAAAATAGAGCTTACAATATAAATCGGCTACTTTAATTAAACACACAGTATGAGCAATGACGCAGGTGCTTTGTAGCTCCTTCACCATGCTTTCACAGCATCAGACAAAGGCGAAATATTATCCATGATTTCAGATTTCCACTGGGAGAGGCAGCAGAAAGACGCTCATTTATCTGACCTACAATAAAGATTTACTCTAACCAATTATATTTTTTCTTAAGTAAAAGGAGCAATGGTAAAAAGGAATGCAAAATCACAGTGTCCCACAAAATTAAATTCAGCCCACTCACAGTAATGTCGGTCATCACTGTAATCTAATGACACAAAGACAAAAAACATTCATCTCCATTTGTTTGTTTTCCCCCGGGGGATCAGGATTAAAAGAGTCAGTGAAGCTTTACATTACTGGACCCCAGCGAGCTCTCACTGTAGAAGAAAAGAGGAGAGGCTGTGGAGCTACTGGCCTTCATATAATACTCCTCATATGACAGATAATGAACGTGATGCTCATCGGCAAGAGAGGCAGTTAGGAAAGGTGGGGAATGGAAGAGGCAGTGCATGTATAGTGTTTGTATGATTCGTTTTCACAGTTTTCTTTTGTTCCACAGCACAAAAAGGGAAATAGGCTCAAAAACAGGACAACAGGCTTCCACCTACAGTGCAATTTGTTTGGGTATCTATTCATCTAAATTACTACGGGCAGAAATGTTCTTTTTCTCAGCAACATCTGATTACATATCTATGTGACTACATGCATTCTTACCTGGAAAACCATGTTACCGTGTTTCCTACTGAGCAGCTCAAATAGAACTGTTAGTGATGCCTTACTCAGTTGTACCCAGTCACAAGACTGTTCCGGTGCTACCGTGCACCTTTTGCCTTCACCTTTTGTTTACTTATTTTCATTATTAGGCCAATGAAAACCTTTAAACACATCTTTTTCTAATTATTAAGCAGTCTAAAAGAAAGTATACTTTGTAACTGCACTTTCTCTCTGTTATAGTGATATGTCAATAGCAGATTTTGTTTTATCTTGAGTAAAATAAAAACACATATGTTATTTTTAATAACAATTTTTGAACTTAAGTTTTGTTATTTATTTGCACAGGTTAAAATCAAACAAATGAAATGCAAATCCAGGATTAATTAATGGAGAAGGAGATTACAAAAAGGCAAAAAAAAAAAAACAAAACTCTTTCTAAATAATATAAATCAATTCATACAGTCAAAATATACATTATTAAGAGACAGATTTTTATGTAGAGATGTAGGTGGTTTTAAAATTTGACTTCTGGTTAATATAATTTTAAATGAAAAAGAGAAAGAGATATGAGTTAGAACCCCCTGTATACTGAGAGATGTTTGAGAAGATAAAGATTAGGCTGTATGAGTGAACAAGAGCTAATCTGTGAATTAGTTTTGATATGACATATACGTCATAAATTGTAAGCAGTAAAATTCCAGAAAACTCTGGAGCCGAAACAAGGAAAACAGTTGGTTTCAATACTTGTTTTTAGTTTCGAGTTTTTAGAGCGGCAAAACAAGAGTTGGAAAAATTCCCATCCACACTATTTCGCAGCATGAGAAGTACAGCCAGATTAAAGACCAAAACAGACACATTATTTGTACCCATAGCATCAAATAAGACTGGAGGCAGCTACATATAGATTGTGAAGTGTAAATGTATAAACTGAAAATAAGCTCTTTGATAACCATTCTCAGGGCTGCAGTAGTAGCATTCAGTTTTAGATCACAAAAATATGGGTTTTTAGAACATCAATGCTAATTAAAAAAAACTACTTGATTCAATTGTCATTTGCATGGATTTTTAGATATAGTGAAACCTTGACTCACCTATTAGTGCACCTCATGGTTCAAACTTTGCTCAAGTTCTCTTCACAACTGCACTGCAGAATCTATTGCAACATGTATCACTTTATGTTTTTCTTTCTTATATTTTAACTTCTCCCTTCGTTGTTTATTTTTCAATAATTACATCTACATCTACTACACCCACACTCATAATTTAATTCTCCACCCATGAGTATCTTGATCATCTGTGAGCCATCTTTGGTTTACTGTGCGAATAGAATATTTGCTAAAACATGCATCCCGATTGGATCTGCACAGAAAACTATTTCTATTTAGGTAGCAGTTCACTTGGTTTACTGGTAATTTGGGTATAATACTATAATTTGCCCTCAGTCTTGAATGCATAATAGCTGTTTGCTTAAAAGCTTCAGCCGGAGATGTGTGTGGGGCCTATGGTTCCGTTAAATGAGAAGCAATCAGGCAAACATATTTCTCTCTACAGCACTGTTACTACCACAACTTCTTAAATAAAATGTGTTTTAACTTCTATGGTGCTTGAAGGGGAGAGTAATTACACCACATCATCGCAAGGAGAGTCCTTGAGTGTGAAAATGCAAAATATGTTGATTGGTTGACGTGCCAGCATAATAGGGTGCGGTTTGCATGCGGTTTGCAATGTTATTTTGGAAAAATCAACACAATACACTAGGTGACAGATTGATTTCATTATTGTCCGATCGCCTGATGACCTCAGCTGCTTAGTGTGTACAGCAGTGAATAAGGACACAAAAACAGTTCACAGGTCTGACCTGGGATGACATGCCATGGCAGGGGTAAAGGATGGCTTTGTCGTCGTCCTCAGAGCCCTGGTCCAGGCAGTAGCCACTAGCTTTGCTGTTCCTCACCTGAAAGTCAACAGAAGAGGCACTGGTACTTAATGGATGTTTGATTTTTCAAAAAACAGATTGTGGTGGGAGATGAGAATAAACAAGAGAGAAGATTCTAGTACATTAGATAGAAAACATATGGATATCAGAATAATATGTTTACTGGACTTGCAGAATTACATGTGAAGTAGACCACTCTTCTATCAGTTTATCAAATACTATACAGTCTGTCAGCACTTTTTCAACTCCCTGTTTAATGCATTTTATTTCATTCCTTTGGGATCAGTGGTCACAGGATTAAAGTCCGGTCAAAACAGTTCAGTACAGCATTCCCTGAAACCTGCAAGTTGTTCTTGTTGTAACTTAGACAAGAGGCTGGCAACATATTGATCAGTGAGCTTTGGATCTGCTGGTAGATAGATATTGTTAACTTGTGACAGAGGCAAGTTAATGGTTTCCCCCCTTTTTAAAGTATCTTGCTATGCTAAGCTAACTTAGCTTGTCTCCTGGCTGTGAAAGTCCAAATCACTATTGTGCAACGACAATTGAGCCTCTGGAGGCCAGTGGATATCCGAATAAGAATTCAGATTATAAAGCTAATAAGAAGCTAAATTGAGGTTGGACAACAGTCAGTAGGCTCCAAGATTGCATTTTAGCAATTCCACCTCTTTTGCTCTCCACATGGACTGTTAACCTTCATGCAACCAAATCTACTCAAACATGATGGTCATTACTACTCTGACTGAGAAAAGAAACCTGAATATTTCTAATATCACAATGTTGTCCCTTGCCTACAAATTCTGCATTCACATGCAGTTCTCTGTTTATGAAGATTACCTTTCTGTAGCCCCAGTTTTAGCTTTTCTCATTACTCACTAACTATCGACAAGAAAGTAAGCATATAAAATGATGTACTATGGATTTAATTATAAAATGGACAACAATTAACCCTAATGTGTATTAACCTTGTGTTAAAGAAAAAGACTTTGTTTCTCTTGCTTAAAATGTAATTCCTGCCTACTGGCTGCTATGGTGACATTTGCTAAGAAAATGAATATGAATGCAACTGAGTTCCTGTGTCCTGTGTCCTGTATGTCACATCTTCTCCTGTTTACCAGATCCATTGTGGATTGTTCACACAACAGAGTCTTATATCATCTCAAAGTGTCGACCTGGCCATGATGGGATATCATCATGTGGTGACCAATCCCAGTTCTGTCTCTCCCTCCAGGCCTCCAGATGGTGGTGTGCATTGGGCGTGAACTTCTGTTCTGTGTGATTTGAATGCACACGGCTTCATTTCCAGGTTGTGACATATCTATCATGTGCTGTTGTCAGAGAAGGTTCCGCTCGGCTGGTCTGGTCAGCATGGCCTAGCACAGCACTGATGCTCAGTGACAGATGAGGCTCACTTCTGCTTCTGCAGCTGTGTGGCAACACAATTCTTGTCGACAGATCTGAAATAGTGCCACTTAAGTGGCTGTTGCTCCGAGGAATCCATTAGTTGGATGCCAGAGCCAAAGCAGGCAGCAGGGGAAACAAAGAGGAGAGTAAATTCACACCACTTCGGTGAGTTTACAGGTTAATTTTGATGTATTCCAACATTGCATTTGCACAGATTTGCAAAGCGTATTGATTTTCCTCTGTCTTCCATCGTTGAAATGAGTATGATGAAAAATAGCGTGTTTGAGCAAACCTCAGAGAGTCTGACTCTGGAGCGTGTTCAGTTCTTCAACCTGTCATAATCCTGTTTTCTTCTCCCACTGTGTTGAGTGCACCACCGAGCCCAAAACTATCAAGTTGGAACGGAAAACTAATAAGTGCTTAATTAAAATTCATTCAGAGGAAATTACATCTAATTCTGTGTGGTGATTGTGCGTTGTTATAGCAACCAGATAGCTTTACCTTACTGACTAAAATGAACATATATTTATTTTGTTTTTGGTGTGAGGTAAAGGGATGAGTCTGTTACTGTGCTGATGCTTGACTGTTGAACTGCACATTTCAGTTACATTGTGTAAAAACTAAAGCAGATCTCTTGCAGAAATCCGTGTTGCAGTGGAATGCTTCTCAAAAAACTCTGCCATAGAAAAGGTCTTCGTAATGCACAGCCTACAAATTAAGAAGTGCTCACTCATTTTCTGTATTTATCATCTGTGGAATCAAATTAGCTGTCTCAGTTCCCACAGCTCTATAATAGAATTTCAGAAGATGATATAGAAAAAATTAACGTGCAGAGTGTTTCCAATAATCCTGTTAGCAAGTATCTTTCTCACCTCGCCATATGTGATGGTGTTGTTGTAGATCCGCATCTCAGGGTAGACGTGTTCAAGGTACCAGCGGAAACTCCGACACTGCAGCCTCTTCCTTAGGGCCAAGCGCTCTGAGACATCCCCGAAATCTACCCCCGGGTTCTGTCAACAAATGGTGCAAAACAAAGATGAAAAAAAAACCTCTTTAGCCAAGGGGCACTTTACTTAAGAACCAAGTGAGAGCAAGAGTGTTGAGGCACTGAGAGGATGGAACAAGCATTTAGTGAAGAGATAGATAGATGCGTCTGTCATGTGGGACCTTCATTGTTCTTTCATTAGACGTGATCTGTGCTGAGCAAATTCTAATCAGCTGCTTAATTATGAGCCCTCACGGCCTTGCCTGCATTATGGAGGTGGCTTCCCAGATTGATTATGGGAATGCCTAATAGCTGCACTGCGTGGCACAGAGGCCTGATCCTGATGCACAAACACACACACACATACAAAGCCTGTATCAGTATGTGCATATATGATACGCTGCCATTGCATGAATATGCAAATACACATAGAAAATATACACTCCATGCATGTGAAAAGCCAATGGCCTTCCCATACAAATTGATACAAAGACACACGCATACACAGAGAGTTGTTTTATTACAAGCAAATACTCCTTATCAGTTTCCCATCTCTGTCGGAGTCTACACCCAGCCGCTGAACGTACTTTCAACATCTGTTAAGGATGAATTTAGCTGGAAATGTCCACTCCTACGTATCAAAAAACAACAACAACAAATGCATCTAATTTCACTGAGATGTTGTTCAGTACTTGGACTTGGGGCTGACTACTGTGGTGAATCATAAAGCCTTCTCCCACCAAAGTAATTGTGCTCTCAGTGGGTACCACAGACAATAACAAGAATCTGTGATTGTGTGTACGGGCGAGTTGGGTGGGGGGGGGGGTCTGGATAGAATAATTGTACCGTTAGGTCTTTGTACTGTACACAAAATAACTCTGCGCCACAGGACAGCTGGGGTAATAACATGCCATACCACTGTGTTTGTAATTACAGTGGAGAGGGGATGTGGCCTGACTGGCTAGTTCGTCAAAGTCCACCACCGCCGCCCTCCTCTCCACCGCTCACATAACGGTTACAACACATAACGGTTACAACATGTCCCCAGCTGGCTCTTCCTACCTGCACTTATTGAGTTCTCAGTGATGTTTGTGCCAAATTTCTAGATGACATGCAGGCATCAGCAGCATATCAGACCTGTGTGTGACTGCTACACAGCCGGTTATTATTTTGTCATGAACAGCAGTGTATTGTTTTGGGCAGCGTTCACAGGCTTGCACTGACGTCCGTCACTGAAAATCATCTCATTCTGCATGCCTGAGGAGGGAATTAGGATTCAATATTAAACTACTTATTAATGAAAGTAGTCGTTTATTATTTTACAGCCCATCTCCAAATACTCTTGAATGCAATTAAGCTAAAGTGATGTGTATGAAAATAAACCGATTAAACAGGAGACTGCTCTCTTTCAGTTGACGCACCTCTCTTGTGTTTGGAGTGAGAATACACTGCTTCCTCGCTGTGCCTTTGCTCTGCTGCCAATGTGAAGGTCAAGTGGGATGAAATCTGAATTTTGAATTTCTATTGACTGGTGTCGCTAGAGAACCAGGGCTGCATGTCTGAATGAGCAAGCGAGAAGGGAAGAGAAGGGGAAAAGGGAGCTCAGGGATTGAGGGAGGGAGTGATCTAAGAAGAAGAAAAACTTACGTTCATGGGAATGTTCCAGGCCATGTAGACGTGAGATTTGTATTCATCCATCCACACCTCAGCGGCCCGCAGGGCATTGCGCTTAGCGTAGTAATCTATGTCATTGTTGTAGGGCTTCTTCGTGCGCTCGATGTGAGCCACTCTGGCACATGGGAGGACTTCCATACTCCCACCACACTGCCACACCTAGACAGTAGAAGCAAAGAGAGTCCATGTTTCGCACAGGAATAACTTTACCACACTCTTTCAAAATACATAAACATAATGGGAAAAAAGGAGGATGCTTTATTCCCACTCTCTTGATGCAGTGGAAATTAAACTCTTTCACAGCTGTTGCCTTTCAAGTGTGGACTCAAATCACACGAGAATCTGATATTTTCAAATTCAACTCCACAAAATAGCAAAATAAAGTCTTGCATTCAGGACTTATGACTTCACTCGGGCTCTAGCTTTCTGACTCGAAATTGACCCTCCCTTGACCCAGATATGAAAAATGTTACTACTGAAATTACTCCTTTTTCTTTTCATGAAGCAGGTCCCAAAGGTACCAAAGGTGATGTTTCAAGCATAATTTGACTAAAATATGAGGCCTTAGAACACACTGTTTATCGGGATTTAGAAGTAAATTATGCTGCAGTGGTATTAACAGTTTATACGGACTTACAGAGGATGTTTCTTCCACAGTCAAAACCTGCTTCCATTAAAATGCTGACATGACATCAAGCTGAGAACAGCTGCAGTCCTCTGAAAAGAAAACCTACCTGAACATCAAACAACTTTGGGATTAAAAGATAATTTTGCTTAATTACAATCTGGTTCTTACTTAGTTTTGGCCATTAATTAATTCAGACCACATTTTCAGATCTTACCAATCTACACAGTAAATATAAACATCACCCATGGGAACAATATCCCAAACTACCAAAAAAATATTGCTTTAAAACTTTTTACAGCCATTCTATGGTATAACTCCATTCTCCTGTGTTCTTTTGAATGTTTTGCTTATTCAAGACAGTCAGAGTTATCAAATTTCTTAAATGTGACAACACCACATACAAGTACACCCATTATTTAGCATTTGTAACAATACAAAGGCTTACATTAAATGGCAATGAATGAGAAAACATTATTGCTGCAGGTCTGAAGCCCAGAAGTTTTACCGTAAATTCTGCACTACAGAGCGCACCTGATTAAAAGCCGCATGCTCTAATTTAAGAAAGAAAATCAATTTTCTACTTGTACAGACCGCACCGGATTTTAAGCTGCAGGTGTCTCATGTTGTAATATGAGATATTTCACACAGAAAGATATTACACGTGAGGATTTTTAACTTTTAATTTAATCTGTATGGTAACATAAACAAATACATATTGCAAATGCTTTTTTTTTTGAACAGTGCCTGTAACACGGCTACCTTTAAATATACATATGTATCGGTAACACACAAATTATGTTGCTTATGTTTTTTTACTGAACAGTACATGAACAACATTCCAATATCTCCTAACGACCGGTAAAATTATATACCGTATATATACTGCAGCCTACCAGGAAAAGTCATTAATCGCCTTCTTCATCTTCCTCCTCTGCACTAAAACCATCAAAGTCCTCTTCTTCAGTGTCCGAATTGAACAGCCTCAGGATCTCGTCACTCACTTCAGTCTCTTCGTTGTCGCTCTCACTTGAGCGCACGTGGTCCTCTTCATCACACAGCAGTCCAGCCTTTCAAAACCCGTTGGTGATGGTGGATGTTTTGACACGGCTCCACGCATTTAGGATCCACTGGCAGACTTGAGTTAAAGATGCTCTTCGCATGCGGCCTGTTTTGGTGAAGGATTTCTCGCCGCTTGTCATCCAAGCCTCCCACAGTGCCACTTTAAATGCCCGGTTCACGCTGATGTCCAGTGGCTGCAAATACTTAGTGGTACCCCCAGGAATCACAGCTGGAATTGAGTTTGTACTCTTGATGGCAGATTTCACTGAATCTGTTATATGGGCCCTCATACTGTCCATAATGAGCAATGCTTTTTTTTCTGTGAAAAAATCCCCTTGGTCGCTTGGCGTAGCACTCTCTGAGCCAATCCTTCATAAGACTCTCCATCATCCAACCTTTCTTATTGACTTTCACCACGATTTCTTTTGGGAATTTTTCCTTTGGCATTGTCAACCGCTTAAAAATCACCATCGGTGGAAGCTTTAGTCCGGATGCCGTGCAGCTCAGAACACAAGTAAAATGCATTCTCTCATGGCCACTTGTTTTCAGTGTGATGGACGAGTCACCTTTTTTATTAACAGGCCGAGTGAGAAGCAGGGGGGGGGGCTGCTGACACAAAGTTGTGCGTGCCCTGATGGACAGGCCTTTTCATCTCATAAATCTAAAACACCACGATGGCCCACCTCTAAAATCTTTGATTTTCATTTCGGTGGCGATTGCTTTAGCCTTAAGTCTGATCTGCACGGTGGAAACACAGCAGCCGCCTGCTCTCTGAGTGTTAACCCAGTCTTCAACAAAGTTTTCAAGTTCAGGACATGTGCTATGATTACCTCTGAAAGCTTTTGCCGTCTTTTTGCGTTGACTCGTTCTTCACGCTGGCGTCTCCACCGTCTCGCCATCGATTCATTTATGCCAAGATTACGTGCAGCAGCTCGATTTCCTTCTTGAACCGGCAGATTGATCGCCTTTAACTTAAAAGCTGCATCATACACTTTTCTTCGAGTGTTTTCCATGTTGATGAGGGATGAGGAATTGGGAGGTGTGCGCTTGATTTTTCGCACAATTTCATTGGACCTCTGTGAACTACTCATCAATTTTATTGGTCTACTGTTACGATCAAAATGTTTTTGGTGGCATGAAAAAACATGCATTAGCCGCACCTTAGTATAGGTCGCAGTGTTCAAAGTGCGGGAAAAAAAGTAGCAGCTTAAAGCTTATAGGCTATCGGGAGCAAATAAAGAAAGAAAGAAGTCAAGCATGTGTCTTTATTAAGTTGTCAGTTGCATCATGTTTGTAATTGGACTTGCTGTAGAAAGTCAAGTGCTTGCTGATGCGGATCAGACCTACTGCTTAACATGTTATGTATGCATGGACGCAACAAAATCTGCTGCTACATGTTCCAGTTCACAAACAAGCTGAGCCAAATATGCAAAACACAGTGAACACAAACACATGAACAAGGAAGCAGAATGCAGCATGCTCAGCGACCACAATAGAGGAAAAGGCCGACTAAAGTATTTTTTTTTATAACTTTACAACAACTTTTAAATTATTTTATCTCACCAATTTCTCCTTCGAGCTAGAAGCTAATGTTTCTTTAACATGACACCTGTGTTTGACACTGCAATTAGGTGTTGCAAGAGTATGTGATGAGTAGCTCTATTAGCTTATGACCCATGGCCATGGGTAGCTGCCTACAACAACCAGAGGATCTTGATGCCATGAGTGCTGTGGTTGTGTCATAAAGAGTGATATAGAGCCAGGCAGTAAATATATGTCTTCCTTTTAAAGCTTCAGTCACAGCAGAAGCTATTGATCGATTGCAGACTTGCTGAAGTTGTGACACTCATTTGACATCCTCAAGGTAAGAAAATAGTGAGAGGCAGTCCCAAGGTAGTGTAGCAATCATTTCTTATGGTGCAGCAAAAGATCAGAATTTTAAAACTCTCTGCAAAATAAAATCATCCAGTGATATACAGTTGGCAAATCTACAAATCTATACCATGCTGTGTGAAAGTGGTCTGGGAGTTACACACTTGCAGAACGTCATCAAAATGCCTCAGCATGTGGTGATGTCGTTCCAGCCAGACAAACTGCGGAGCCTCCACCACCCACAGACTCTTAATGATGATCGCCACAATGCGTAACAGATGCTCTGATCCATTAACTTCTCTCTGAACCCAAAACGATGCCCCCTGCATGGTGTTAAAAGAGAATACCGCTGCAAAACTACTTTCTCAATTAAGTCCAAAGCATGGGGTGAATACTGTATTGGTTGTTTATTTAATGCCATGCAAGCAAATACAGCTTTTTGTGCTTCAGGACATGTTTACAATAATCATATTTGGGGTTTATTCAAACTTTGGAGCCTCTTTCCTTATTTCTTTTCCTCTGGCCTTCTTTTCCTCATCATCATCATCATCATCATCATCATCATCATCAACAACAACAACAACAACAACAACAACAACAACAACAACAACAACAATAATAATAATAGACAACAATAGAAACAGTGACTAATGTAGCAATTAGTAAGTAAAATTTCTAAGTAATTTGAAATGAGTAGTTGGCAGTTTTCTACAGCTCAGAAGCAGAGGTTAACAGATTTTTATCACTGTCAATAAATCCCCAAAGTGCCAAAACTTTGAGCCCCAGTGCTCAGGCCACACTGTCCACCTTTGCTTCTTCATGAGTTTGCCTATGATAGTATTTCATTTCTTTTCTGCCCAAACTAATGCTGAGAAGTGTTGAGTTAAAACAAACATATCCATATATACAGACAGATATCGACACGATTGTAATGAAAAGTGTAATGTTTCAGGATGTACTTAAGACTGTCGACAGATTATTTTCATGTCTACATATGCTGAGAAACAAAGTGTGGAAAAATAATTGGCACTCTGAATATGTAGATGGCGTCTTCTTGCAACCCTGCTCTAACCTGTTAACACTGCCGCCTAAATGACAAACAAAAGGTTCCACATAGACAATGTGGCCCTGGCATAAATTTCACTGAAGATGTAAATCACAAATATATAAAAAAAATAAAAATCAGCTAAATGAGTTCCTAAGACAGTGGGCTATGTTGTTTTTTAAATAAATGTTACTTAAACAAAGAATAAAAAGTGCACTTGTAGGGGACTATTTTCAGATAGAGATGAATACATATTTAATGCTCTTGGGAGCACTTCTAGCAGAGTATGTGGGATTGCCTCAGAATAAACTGCAGTGCCCATGTTCATAATAAAAAGAAGGAACATGTCACCTAGGGAAACTATGTGACTCACCAATGTGTTTTTAATAGTTTGGGACAACAATGTAGGTGTATGGTAAAAAGGATTACGCTATATCAGGCACTGGGAACACAGACAATACTTGTTCAGTTCACTGTTGGTTTCGGTCTTTTCACGGAATTTGTTAACAAAAACAATAATAAGCAATTTGATCTAAATTATTCCCCAAGAGAGTGTTGAGTATATCAATCATGTCATTGCATTGATATAACTTTTCATTAACTGATATAATGTTGTAAAGTGTTGTCTAATGACTGGAAAACGGAAGAGAAATGAAAAATAAGATCATCATTCAGTTTTCAAACAGACTGTGCATCTTCAGAGTAAGGCTACATCAACTTGTGTTCCTGTGAGCAGCCAAGATGTTTGAATCAGTAAGCCTTGAGCCATAGGGCCAAGTGTGCAGCTTTCATGGAAATGAGACACTATCAAACATTTACCCAAGTCTCAATTATCATAATTCACATGTTTCTATAAAGCTCAAGGGTATATGTGCTTGTGTTTAATTATACGTTAACAAAGGCATCCATCCTCTTTTATTCTCTCTTACGCTGTGTCAGTGGTGAAGTAGATGACCTGTCCTTAAACACGGCCATTGACTGTCTGACCCCTCATTTTCACTGCTGATGTTCCACAGTGACCCTGGCCTAAAAAATCCATTAGTACTTTGGAGAAGGCTTTACCTGCTTTGCTGCTGCGCATGAAAAGTGCTACTTTTCTACAATATCCTTCTGGTTGGAGCATTTCTGTGGGTGTAAAGGTAATACTAATTTAATGGCAAGTTCACATTCTGCCCATTACCTTCTGTATCAGAGTGTGCTTTGCGTAATGCCGTCTCTCTTTGGTTTCTTCATTCAGGTTTCCTCAAAATCAATAGTGTGTGTGTATATGTGTGTGTGAAAGTATCTACGTGTGTTAAGTGCTTGTGGGTATGTGTATGGAGCACTCATGGATAATTGAAAATGTGTATATGTGTGATTGCAGTTAGCAGTTTGCCCAGCACTAAAATCAAATTGAAGATAATATTTTTTCAAATGCCATTTTCCAGAAGGTCAGAAACCTATTAGCTACTATAACCAGGCTTGTGAAACAGCCCACAGGCTTCATCGATGGAGTCAATGGAGTGGATTGGATTGGATTGACTGACACTTTTTTTTTTTCTTTTTGTTGCCATAATAAGGGAAATGGTTATTTTCTTACTTATATCCATGTATTACATGTACACAATATAAGTAGCTCAAGTGTCATATTTCTTTTACTTTCTGTGGCAGCAGTTCGCTGTACCACTGCATCTCTAGACAGCTGATAATATTAATGATTGTTCTGCCCTGCGGCGTTAGTTTCTAGTTGGACCCGTTTTGAGTGACGGACCTGTTCGAGGAACAGCGCAGAGATCGTTCACGAGTGTGCTTCATTACAGAGGTTGGTTAGATCTTTGTTTTCTTACAGACTTTATGGAGAAAAAACGGAGGAAAAGGAGAACAAAAAGAGAAAACACTAATCCTCAACAACATTTCTAGAGTTTTCTTTCTGTCTAGCCGTACAAAGCTTATGTTGTACTGCGAGGGCAGAATAATGATAATAAGCATATTTTCTTTTAATTATATCACAACGTGCAGTGGTATAAATCATATGCTAAATAAAATGCAAGAAACTATCAAATGTGATATCCAACAAAGCAAAATACTTTTTTATCTGCCAATTTTGTGTTCATGGCTGAATAAAGTGACCTGCTGTAACTTCTTACATACATGCAAAGACTGTCTATAGGCTAGCTGTATGCATTTTCCTTTGTTTGTCATATCTCTCAGTATATTTAATAAGGATATCTGAAGATGAACAGGACAGTTCCAGTTCAGAGAGACCTCAAGAAGATTTTACATTCCATTTAGATTTTGGTCAGCAGACAGCAGACTTTGGCTTTGCTGATATGTGACAAGTGGAAATGAGCTTTGTCACTGCATGGTGACTGCATGGTCCTTGTGTAACTGAAACGTCATTACCGTTTTCCCTCAAGAGATTCCATCAGCAGTCAGAGATTTGGTGATTAGGACATTCAAATGACGTTGTGTGAAGTATGCATTTAGACCAAAAATAACTCTCATGTTATAAAAAAGTCAAGGAGCTGCACTGGGCTACTTCACCAACCAGTGAGATGATGACACAAGTGAGGAAGTGTAGTTTGAGTAATACATCTATGATTTTGAAGGCCTGTTGGAGGCTAAAACACTGCACAGCAGATTAAAATGCAGTAACAAAATTAGTAAAAAAAAATGTAATGAAATGAATGAGGAAGATGTGCTTTTTAATACAGCAGTATGTCAATCAAAACACAACTGAAGACTCAACATCTTTCCACCAGCTTTTCATCTTAATCAGCTGCCCATCTCCTCTGGGTGCAGGCCACTGTGCATTTTACAGTTCCCTGTACATGTGCAGTGTGTAATGGATTGGAAATACTGTTTGAATGCAATAGAGAACATCTGGTCACATTGTAAACTTTATTCACTGTGACTACCTGGTGATGTGAAGAGATAATTCCTCATCACTAGCTACAACATGGAGGAGGCTGGGATAAATTTTTTACTTGATTTAACAGCATGCAACCTGGGACAAGATGTCTTTAAGGAGTCAAGTCTACCTTTGAGGATCATCAGTGCTGATGTGACCTTTTTCAACACTGGAGACAATCACCGATTCGATGATTTGGTGGAAAAACAGAAGAGCAGATTGCTGGCTTATAAACCACTGCTCTTGACTCTATCCTGCAGCCTGCATCTTCATAAAAAGGGCTTCAGTCAAAGCATTAGCAAAAAAATCAGACCACTGATATTTTTCCCCTTGACATAAAAGACCTAATAATGATGTGTGCTTTGTTTTCACACTATTCAGGTCATGCTGAGAGCGCCTCTGCTAATGACACAGTCTCACACTTTATGTTGTGGTACTGCAAATCACTGGACTAAAGATGAAATTACTTATGCTAGCTGGGTTGATTTTTTCTAAATCAAATGGCCGATGCTGTGCTTAGTAGTGAAATCGGAATACTTTGTTACCTAAATAAATTAGTATACAATGGAATCATCTGGAAACATGTATAACTTTGGCTTCATGTTTGAATGGACAATTAAACTTTGAAAAATGTTTTTAAAAGTCAGTAAGATAAAACCGTACAGGGGAAACAGAGTCTGCAGTTACAGATTGTCATTTTAAATATTCAAATATTATGGAAATATAATAAAATCTAAATACCAAATAAGATTGTCTTTAAATTTTCCATCTCTAATGACAGCCCACATACTGGTCCTCAGGACTGAATTCTTGTTAAGTCCATTTGGCACTGACCCTTAATGAAATTGCAGCCCGCATCATTAAGAGGGAGCACTTAACACAGATCACTTTGATGTAATGATAATGCTAATTTAATTTAATTGTCTATGTACATGCAGTTAGTTAATTGCAGCTGGGCCATTTGCATGATAAGCTCCATGGGGCTACACAAAACATCAGCCATAAAAAGCATAAAAGCTATTAACAGCAGTAAACAGGTTTTCATCAGTACCATTACACAATGCAATCAATAAACTGGGAAAATGCAGCATGTGGAGGTTTATAAGGGCAATGGCCAAAAAAATATTAATAGTGGTGAGTCACAGAAACAGCCTTTACTCTATTATGGGCCATGAAAACGCTCCACTGACACCTGACTCGTTTGGAGCACTTGTTCTGAAATCTGGAACATTTCCCCCAAAGATCAGCTCATTTCAGAACATGTGAACACAGCAATTGCCCGCTGATGTCAATCACACTATGATCACCATGAAAGGGCAGCTTCCAATCAAACCCTGGTGCAGTTTGTTTCTGGTGTGTCTAGTGTTCTAGTGTCCAAGTAAATGGACAAACCAGCATTTTGGCACAATTTCAAAAGCTAAGGTATAAATCAATCTGCTGATCATGAAACCTCTTCGGGAAGCAATCTTATAATTGATCTGTACAAGCCATGCGTATATTTATGCAAATCGTTTGGTAATTATGGTGACATGTATGCAAGTCAATGTGGGTATTTTCCCTGATTGAAAGGAAAAAGTGGCTAAAAGAGCTGTGCTTGTATTTTACTCTTCCATATACTTTATCAGCTCATGTCCATTAAAAACTGCGTGACTGTGTGACAGCAATCCCACTGTAATACTGAATGAACACTGTACAAGACACCTTATTTTCCTCCTGTGTCTACCTGTCATTATTCATACCATACGCTCGAATTGCAGTCTATAAATGTGACTCCAAAGAACATCGATGTTTACATCAGAAACATTAAAGTGCTGCAGGAAATGTTGTCACAGAAATGTGATTTTGTATTCACACCGAGCTACGGATATGAATACACTTTAAATGATCTGCTACTCTGAATGAAACTATGGTCCTTTTTTTGAAAATATTCATGCTGCAAGGAATTCCAGACCTTTGATCAGACATATATAGTTGGCGGGGTGAAAATCTGTTCTGATGTTAAAGGCTCTTAAATAATGTTTTCCTTTCCTTTAAAATGTATTTTCCATGATGTTGAGCTCTGCCATTGGGATTAGGGCTTAAATTAGGTTATCGTTAGGTATAGTAGAGATAACCGGCGTGGGGTTATGGTAAGGCTGGTTTGAGGCTATAGCATGTCAGGGAAGGTGCTGGGTGGGGATATGGTGGGGTTGGGTTAAGGTAAGAGGAAACCCAAACTAATGGCAAACAAGGCCATCACAGAGAGATCATTTAAATATGGGAATGGGATCAAATGGGCCCAAAATAGACACTTCTGGAAGGCATTGATTGTGTTGCATCCAGTTGAACAAAAAATAGTACAATAATGGTATAAAGCATGGAGGAGATGAGCTTCGGAGAGAACAGCCCCCCTAATTCTTATGTCAGAAAGGTGTGGAGTGAGGCTGCTTTTTGACCTTCTGGTGGAGTATATATAGGTCCCTTGAAAATAACCCCTGATCTATAATCCCACTCTTGAAACTTTCACTGAAACTGCAAGGATGATATTACCAGTTAGGCTCTCTCTGTCTGTGGTCAAAATGAAAAATATGGCAGATGAGAAGAAGTCAGCAAGCAGCTAAGAATCCAGATTAAGACGATAAAAAGGAGTGTTGAGGTCATGCAGACTTAATATAATGCCTCATCTTGCTAGACAGCTGACATATTTGACAGACAGGGAGGAAAACTATCCTGCAGCAACAAACACAAGCCCCAGGTTTATCCTAGATGAGTGTAGCAGTATAGCCTGGGGTCAACCAGAGTTCATCTCCACTTTTCTCAGCCATTCTGTGTGCATGACTGAAACATCTCCGCCACAAACAAATACCAATGGGTGTGAAGATATGTAGGGATCTAATTTTGAACCAAACTGAGAGAAAGATTGTCTGGAGCTATTTTACTGTGCGCTGAAGGACAGACTGATTCACTGTTTGCAATAATCTTTTCAAGTAGCAGAAGAAGAAGACATAATATTCTGCCTTTCAGCAACACAAACAAAACTGTGACCACATGTATTCTTGTTCTATTGTAACATCTTTCACTATTTTTCACCTTGATAGAAACACGTTGAGAGTCTTCTCATTACTTTGAGTGTTATTTATTTGCATAATTTGTTTCAAAATGTATAGTTCAAAAGTGTCATTTTCCACTTTCTTGATAGTAATTGTGCCACCTCTTACAGCATACCAATGCGTCCTGTCCATTCTGCATGTTTCACTATGTGTGCTATGTATGTGACATCTGTCATACTGCTCTGAAAATGGATGCCTTAGCAAATGGTTTCTTCCTATGGACAATAGCACACATCAGATGTTTGAGACACATGAGACATCAATTCTATTGTCTTAGCTGTAGATATAAAAGAAGTATATATCTGCATCAGTTCCTTTTACATCTGGCACAATCATGGATCAAATGTCCAATGCTACATTCCCGTCATCCCAAGCAACATGCATCTAATTGTAATACTGAACTGAACTTTGCTCATTCTGGTCAAAAGCTCTGAGCACTATCCACAGTTTAACAAAAATTTTAGGTGTCGTATCACAAAGTCACAAAAATGTCGTAGCCTCTCTGGTTGACTGGGGGCATTAATTGACTGTCAGTCTACCTACTTGCTTGAAGTTTCTTCAGAAAACATCATGCAAATGCATTAATCCCTGCTGCCATTTGTTCCTCTCCATGTGGAAGAGAAGATAATTGCTACTGTGTCATTACTGCACTGTTGGCAGAACACTGGGAATTAACTTTATATAACTCATCTCTCTACTTTTAAACAGCTCCATTTATTTAGTATTTCTCTCAGATGGTGTGGTGACTTATGATTATGGAGAATTAAGGCAACTATCTATCTGTTCTCTGTTTCTGTCTTCTGTGTAATTTCAGTAGTAAGCAAACCTAAACACTGATTCCTTTTTATTTTGTGCATATTCAAATGGCTAATTTTGCAGGCAGGTGAAACTACAGACCATCATCCTGCAATGTGACTGCTGCATTCAAAATGGATGTGTGTTAATCCAGGTTTTCTGTCCCATCAGCTACTAAATGCCATTCATTTAAAATGTCAGGTAAAAGTCAGTCCCTGACCAGAATGTAAAAAAAGGACTTTATTATTCGAGGATTAAGACTGAGAAATACATTTCTATCTATCATTCTGTCTATCTATCTACACTATATAGACAAAAATGTCCAGACACACTCTTTATGGGGCTGTTTTTCAGGGGTTGGCCTTGGCCCCTTACTTCCAGTGAAGGGAAATCTTAATGCTTCAGCATACCAAGACATTTTGGATGATGCTGTGCTTCCAACTTTGTGGCAACAGTTTGGTGAAGGCCCTTTTCTATTCCAGCATGACTGTGACCAAAACATTGAACTGAAAGATACTAAACTGTGAAGTGGAACTGAGATAACCCACAAACCTGAGTGATAATCCTTTATGGATTTGTGACTATTTGTGGCTTTAATTTCAGGTAAAGTAAGAAAAGCCGTAAACAAATTTGTTTGGTTCTTAATCAGTGCAGTGTTGGCACTATACTCCAGTAGACCCAAAACAAAAACAATTTATGTATTTTTGGTAAAGTTTGGTGGATTCACAAGCAGTCCTGTGTCTGACTTCCTTCACATTCACATAGAAATTTTCACAATTAATTTGGGAGAAAGCCATCAACAGACTTGCTGAATGCACTTGAGATAATGAGTTGTGTGTGCTTGGTTGCATCAGGGGAATTTTCACGTCCCTGTTTTTAATTGAAATGCTCTCCACTCTGCAGTCTCTGCACCTAAGGGATGTCTTTTTGTCGGATAATATCCCAAAAAGTCTTAGCCATTTCAAAGAAATGCCAGGAAAGGCTTATTAAGGGTGCAGGCTAGTCAGACATCATGTTTATGTCTTCTCTCATCATTTTTAAGGACAAAGATATTAAGACATTATGGCAAGAAAAATCAAGGGATTTCTGGGGAATAGTGCATACAGTCAGTGGTCCCCGCAACGTGTTGAACCATTTCTTTGCTGTTATTCCTTATTTAGAATCAGCTGTGGTGTCACTATCTATGCAATGCTTATTCACACCAACACTAATTTTCAGATCTGAAAGCTGTGAATAGCACATGATGGTAAGTCATTTTTCAAAGCTGTTGGCTGAATGAGAAGAATATCAACTTCTGGGCTAACATCATAATACAAAGGACTGCAAATGGCCTGATTTAACAACTTATATTTCTCACTGAGCATAACACCCTAAAACAATCGCTGACTGATCCCGGTCTGGGCCCTTCTATGTGGAGTTTGCATGTTCTCCCTGTGCCTGCGTGGGTTTTCTCCGGGTACTCCGGCTTCCTCCCACAATACCAAAAACATGCACATTAGGTTAATTGGCTACTCTAAATTGCCCCTAGGTGTGAGTGTGAGAGTGTGTGGTTGTTTGTCTTTGTGTGTTGGCCCTGCGATTGGCTGGCGACCAGTCCAGGGTGTACCCTGCCTCTCGCCTGTAGTCAGTTGGGATAGGCTCGCGACTCTGATGGATAAGCGGTATAGAAAATGGATGGATGGAATATAACTATAACTAAAAGGATGTCAGGCATTTTCATGTGATAAAACAAGATGCATCCATTTCATACTGGCACTTGAAGAGTTAAATGTGCTCTAAGTCAGTTGTGACTTATCGACCTCTAACAGCAAAGGAGGAAATGCAACACTAACAGGTCTCTGGCATTGGTTAAAGTGGCCTTTAATCACCATAAATAATACATTTATATTTTTGCCAGCACTCACAATAACAGTGGGTAGTAATAAGTGTTTTTCTTTAAAATGTGCATGTTGGAGGAGGGTAAAAATGACTTTTGAAAGCAAAAATCTGAGCTTCTCTTAAAGTACACCCTGAGTGTGTTAGGGGACATGGACCCTGATATTCAAGTCTTATTTAATTTTCTTGACATGTGACTGCACCTTGATGAGCCATAAACAGCCTACACACTGCATGGGTTTCAACTGTGCTGTTTAAAGAAATACTGGTAAAAGAATGGGTCAGCATTTTGGAAGATACTCTTATTTGCTTTCTTGTTGAGAGTTAGAAAAGAAGATTGATGCCATTATCATGTCTGAGTGGTTCTTTTAGCTGAGCATAAACTTTGCATTAAGAGAGTGGAAACTAGGGTGAACAGCTTGACTAGTTTTGACCAAAGGTAACAAAATCTGCATTACAGAACCTGTAAAGCTCATTGAGATTTCGTATTTTGTTTGTACAAGAAGCTACTCTAGCCTGCCAAAAATCTGTCCTGCACATAACTACTCATAAAACCTCCAATGTGACATGTTTACATTTCTGCTTTTGTATGGATCAGCAAATATTATGTGATGTTTTAATTAGTGAGGCTTAGAGGTGCAGCTAGACAGACTTTATTGGCATTTAGAAAGCCAACTGGCTACTGGTCGTAGCCAAGCATTTACCATATAGACAAGGGGTCTTGAATAGAAGCAAATAAGAGTTTCCCAAAATTGATATCTCACACTGGACCAAATCACTGCCATGCTAGCCCTTTCCACTGTCTTCATCTCTTGTGTAACGATGAGTGATGCTTCAAAGGGTTGGGAACTGAAAGCTCCCTCCTCCACTGAGAGGCTGTATATGAGCCAGTCCCCATGGCCCATCACTTCATTTCATGCCTTCTTTTTCTGCCTCTGCTCCTTATACATCCATGAAATGGAGGATGTTGATGGAGAGACAGACAGATAGTTGCAGGGGCCCTTTTAACTGTGCCTGTCAAAAGCTAATTCCATCCAGTTGCTGCCCTTCGTCTTTGATATGCCCGCCGATTTGCTGGTGAAGCCAAAACAGTGCGTGCTAGTACTCTTTAAATACATCAGCCTTGTCAGATCATTTTAAGTTTTCAAGAGTATGAGACACCCAACAGAGACATTTACGTGAACAGATTAACTAATGCTTGGATAATGATTAGAAGAGCCAGTCTATGCTTGTTAAGTGTTAGTGTATATCCTGGTGATGATACTGTCCACAGAGAGTGCTTTTGATGCTACCTCATCTCCTGAATAGCAAGGATATGAAATTCACAATTCATCTGAAATGATTGTAATTACCTTGTTAAAATGTGTTCAAATTAAGGTGAGACTGCAGTCACTCTCAAAAGAGTTTTTTTAATGAAGTTTATGATTCTCAAGGATAATAGGCAAGCAGACAAGGTCTTTCTAATTACCTATCCCTTTCGCCCTAAACAGCAAAGCGGCAACTCTCTGAGGTGTGTTGATGTTCAGGAAGCCATGACATCTTTCCAAAATCATTTCAGGCTGAGTATGCTACACGTTGCTGTTACACGGCAAACATAATTCATACCTTCCAAGCACACAATCTGTTGAGGTGTAAATTAAGGATATAGCCTGGATCACCAGTACTTGATATGACAGCGAAACAACGTTAAATTTTTATTATCTATGCACGGAACACACCAATAAATGCAAATCATGTTGTATCATGTCAGGTGATTGAATGCAAACCCTACAGTAAATTCCACAACAACACAAAGCATATACAGAGCTGCTCCACTTCACCATATGTCTGCAGTAAGTCCTTCAGTAAGTGCAGTTATTCTTCTGAAACAATACGTGATCCAAGTCTTGTGTACATCATTTTTACAACTCCATCTTTTCTCACTTGTCTCTCCCCCTGAGAAACAGACAGGTTGGAACATACAGTAATGAACCATGGAGTAAGTAAACCTGAGTCCATTAAGCTCTAACGGATTGATTTAGCCACTAAATAATGCAGGCATTGAAAAAGACAAATGCCCAATCAATATTCAATGCCATAGTTACCTTTACACAAGCCGTATTGATGGAGAGCAGATGGTTCCTCCCATCTTGTATCTCTATGTCATTGTGAGAGAATGAATCAGTCATGTACAAGGGATTGGATGAAAAAAACAGAGCTGGGTTGTAGCTAAGGCTACCTAAGACAAGTCACTGAACAGCGAGCACAGCTGTAACAAAAGCAAGACAAAAACCAAACAAGCTCTGAACCAAGACCTCCAAAAATATAGCTCTCTCCCGAGACCAGCAGCTATTCTATTGTGTCTTTAGTCTGAGATGATGGAAAACATGTCTTGAAACCATGCTCAAAAATGAGATTCAAGCACCACAGCCACGTAGCAGATGATGTTCCGACAGGAGTAATATATTGCAGAAGTCGATAATGGATACTATATTGTGCCGTATGTAGCTACCAGATGTTTAGTATATGCTACCTTATTCACAGGATCCTGCAGCATCCCTCATTATGGCATTTATCCAATAACTCTCCGCATTTGCCTCTTCCATTTGATTAAGTGTAATATCAGAAGTCCTCAGACGCCTCCGATTTGTTCTCATCTTTGGAATGACTCAGATTGTTGGAAAAAGCTCACATATGGTCAGTGTCCACTGTCATTTGCCGCTTGATGGACATGGGCACGCTGCTGATTTTGAAGCTGCCAGAATGGCTGGTGTCCACAGATGGCTGGGGCTTAATGCCGCCTCCTAACGACGTTCCTGTCCTTTTCAAGGTGACTGCTTTTCACTGTGAAGGACTGCAGCCTGTGTGAGTACAAATGTTCAAAGCATAATCTTTATGATCTGACTGTACTGTTCTGCATGTTGAACACATGAGACAACCTGCCAAAATGCACAAACACAAGAATATTCTTATAATGAATGTTATATGACTGGTCAGAAAGAGTGTCCAAAGGAACTGGGCTTGTTGAGAAGCAACTTGTGATGTGATTATTGTTTCATAAACTCACTGTAGCCTGTAGATGACACTAACATTCACTGTGCTAGTCTGAAATGGATCAGTGTCAAGCATGGCATTACTATCATCATGGTATTACTTCAGGAAGTTGACAACAAACCACAACAACAACGCTCACCTGGCAGAGCTACTGATAGACCAACAGACTGCCTTCACCACTGAAATGTGGCAAGATGAATGTTAAATATTGTATAGATAATGTAAATATCTTATATTTTTTATATTATTTTATATTTTTTACTATATTTCATTTCCATTCTCTTGGTCGGGGAAATTGCAAATTGCAATGTTTGTAAGTAAAAAGAATTTCCCCCTGGAGATTAATAAAGGAATTCTGATTCTGAAATGTTGTTCCTATTTTTAGGATCACCATCTTTGAAAAGCAGACTCAGTGTGTTGTATATTATATACATGACTCAAGGGGTCAATGGGAGTCCTGTCCTATAAAATGTCAACAGTGTATCATGGGTAATCAGGCCACACTGTGGTTTAATTACAGTCCCCGTTGTAACTGTGTTTATGTTCTTTAACTAACTTGGGAGGGTCTGATTTGTTACAGTGTAAAACTGAATATGGAACAATTCTGAGCTGTCACTATATTCACTGTTTCTGCAGTGAGCAAAAGCTTTGCAATGAAGATGTCTTCATCTGATGTGAGTTGGACAGGAGAAGATAATGATTTGAACCTGTCTTATGTTGCGTTTACACTGGTCCATTTCAGTCCAACATCACATATTTTTAAGAGAAAATGCAAAGAACCAATGTTGTTGTTATATTTTTGGGGAAGGAATAAGTCAGCTATAGTGCAGCCTAGGGCATAGGCTACATGCAGTACAAACTGAGTCCACCACAGTCACTTTCCACCTCATCACCCCCTACTTTAATTTTACATTTACATTACATTTATTACAAAACACAACCAACAGATTGAACTGGGTGAGCGAAAAGTTTAAAACCGTTCTCTGCTTCACTTAAACAAGCCTTGTTTATCAACATGTAGCTCAGACCTTATAGTTATTTATACATGCGTTCAGCTGGTACATTACATTGTATTGTCATCATATAAAGCAACGTGACTGGAGTGTGCCAGCTCACTTTGAATCCATTTGTATGTACAAATCCAGACGGCCTGCGAGGGTAATTGACTGTGCTGAAGTGTTGGGGTTTCACGTTTGTATCAGAGGGACAGATGTTCTCAGAATAAACTAAAAGCAACATCTGACTGCATCTCCCAACTGCTTTGAAGCAGCACCTGTTATTGTACAGCCGAAAATAATGCTTACTGGCTCATCTTGAGTTCACAAGGGTTTTTTTTTTTTTTTTCATCTATTTATATATTTATTTTCTATGAAGCATTGTTACCATCTGAAAAAAATAGATGGAGTGTGATATGAGAGTAGTGGGTGGTATAAGATGCAGCATACTGTAAGATGAGCTCTTGGGTTTATTGTCTGGTTGACTAGTAATTGATGCATCCTAGTCAACAGATAATTCATTACAATTGAACAATAATCTGTGATATTTGACTAGGATTTAATGTTTTTGTTAGTGAAGTGAAATTTCATAATTTAAATAAAGTGACATGAGCTGCATAGACAATATAGCAATTACTGGTAAGGACTGGTTGGTTGGTCCTGTCTATTCCAGTATGTGACGGCAGCTGACGCTGTACAGGGTACATGGCCCTACAGTACACCTGTCATCAACAAAACAAAGAGAGAATCTTTTCTCTGTGTAGGCTACACATCATCACTGTGCATATATTTCACATTACCATTTGGTTCAGCGTCTGATGCCTTGGGTCATAAGGTTTCCTTTACATATATAATACCTAAAACAGATGAAAATTCAAATATAAACCCCAAAATAATAAATGCACTGATTGAACTGTTGTACTGTAAACTGTCATCACAGTGTAATAACTTTGCTTGGGATGCAGAGGGGACCAAGTGAAGTGTAATTATGTCCCACTCCTGTCTAGCTGCTGGTTCTGTTAGACTTTAATTAGTTTCATTCTCCTCACTACAGAGAGATTATGACCAGATGCCTCGAGGCCCAGCCCAGGTGGTTATGGAGACGAGACTTCAAAGAAAAAAAAAAATAGAATCATTTTTTGGTTCATTACTTCTTGAAAGGAGTTCCTGGTGAGTTTAATAAATGTCACCGAGACAAGCAGGCCACCCCGTGAGATCACAGTGGAGGTTCTTGGATTTGGAAGTGACAGATTGATTGGACTGTTATGAAAATGAGACAGATTTCATAAAGCAGCTTGGATGGTTTTCTGGTGGCTAAGTGAGCACATGGGTATATTGCATGTGGTAAACCCAAGACTCAGGCTGGCCTGTGTTGGCATATTAGCTAGTAGAAATTTTTTATTAACTAAAATAGTTAATAAAAATTATTAACTAAGTAATTAAGTTAGGATTTAAGGGGAAACGCAAGATTTATTGTCATGATTTCAGTTCACAATACACTCCAAAAATAGAGGCATAGAAATAAGCATATGTCCCAATGCAGTCTGTGTAGACCACTGGATTAATTAAAGTAGAGCTGACACGTCCCCTGTGTAAATAAGCCTTAACAGTAACAGTTCCATTTTATATTGAGTTAAATACTCTCGTGCAAATAATTTCAGGTTTCTTAATACTTTATATTCTATTTAAATTTGTGATTTGTATGTTCTTAAGGATTCACTGTTGATCCAAACATTTGTCCTGTGTTAGAGAAATAATTTACTTCACCAAGGAAAATGATGTTATAAACAACCATCCCTGCAAACTTCTGTACAAATATGATGGTGATACCATCATATTGGTATCACCAATATGATGTGTCTGAAAAACACAAATTGGTCGAACTACGGTACATAGCACGTTGATGTTCCGACTCAAGACTCATTTGGTTGTCATTCCCTCACTTTAATCTATATGAGATGTTAAAGTTTTCAAAGTGATTACAATGTGTTTGTGTTGATTAAAATGTAAGTAGAAAGGTTTTACATGCCATCAGATTTGAGTGGAAGTAGCAGGAGCAGTAGGGGTGACCGCTGATAGGTTTGATGTAGTATTATGTTTGCTGACAGAGTTAGCACAGTATAATACTTGTGCCCACAGGAGCTTTGAAATGAAAGGTAAAGTCCCGGTCTCCTGAGATGCTATATCAGCACAGACTCAGCAATGCAGGAGGGCCTGGAGACACATTACAAGATAAACTCATATTGACACATCTGGCAGAATTCATCATTTTTGTCCCCAACCGTTTTTCTCTGTTTGCAAACGGAGCCTCGTGACAAGCAGGAAGTTCTAGTTCAGACATGCCGTTTACAATTACTTAGAAGGTGAAGATATCACATTCCTGCATTGCTGTGAGATTTGGTGAATGAAGAAAATGTGTTCTGAGAATATGCAGTATAAATCATTGAACACATCCAGAATTCAAGTTTCTTTTGCAAGGATTATACATGTTCAAACCTCTGTTAACTGGTAATTCGCATATTAGAGATGTGCATGCAGATGGTGTATCTATCCTTAACCACATCATGCTGGGAGCATCTTTTATCCCTACTCTGTTTGTTTTCTGTTTTGTTTTGTTTTTTTTTTTCATTTAAAGGTAAATTATTGCACACCAGAACAAACAGAAAACCTCAGTGAGATCTATGATTTATTTTCACATCCCTTGGTTTTGTCTTATTCTCTTCCTGACAGAGACAACACCATAAGTAGTGCTGTGTGCTTTATAATCAGCCCTGCACATCCTAGCTTCCTTTCTGCTTACAAAGAGGGCAGTTCTCTGGATCGTAGCAGCCTTTTTACTTAGAACAAGCTACAAAAGCTAGAACTCACAGTAAATTATAAATATGCCATAACCTTTCTGCGTGAACCCTGCCTTTCATCAGCCCCCTGTAGTCAGATGGTTCTAGGCAGGCTCAGCTATTGTGAGCTGCCCTGGCTAATTGTTAAACATGTTCTTGTCAATCAAGCCTATCCCAAATGGCAACTCCTCAGCCGGCACTACAATGAGCTGCCTGAGCCGCTGTAGCCTTAGAGGAGTAATTGCCGTCCACTCGCTAGAAGCCCATCTCCATTCCATTAGCAGCTGTACAATATGAATGGTTGAAGCTGGTTGTTGACTGCAGACCTATTCAAGCTGGTACATGTGCTGAATGGCCCCTTTTCTGTGGCATGTGTTTCATTTCCACACAGACAGGCCAAACAGGAGGAGAGGTAATTGCATCTGTGATGGCATTGTGTTCGCAGACAGAGAGGCATGTTGTCTTCACTTCATGAATCAAAAAGCTACAGTGAATATTCATCGGGAAAAAAAAAGACAACACTCAATGAATAGGGTGACAAGAGCCAAAAGAAGTTCACTGTTACACTATATTACACAGTTCAACTGAGTTGTCCTAACTTTATTTAGCTCTTGTAAGTGAACTGATCTGCCTCAAGAACCTCATCTAACTCAGGTGCATGGTTTGTTAGGTACACATAAGCAGCTCTACTGAATGAGACAACAGTGCGTAACCTTGGGATGCTGTTGGCTGTTGGCACATAATGCATAGCACTGAGTTATCACTGTATGATAATAGCAAAGCACCTATCAGATGAACAAACAATACGCTAGATGACTGCGGCATTATCATCAATGGTGGAAAACATGCTATTGATGCAGCGGAAAAGACACTCTCAGAGGAATCATGAAAGGCTGTAAAGTGGTCAGCAACAACTGTAAATGTCTGTGACATCAATGAAGCACTGCGGCAATCTGTAAACCGAGATCCATTCTCTGGCCTCTGTGCGAGTGCTTTTTCAAAGGCGGCCGACACTTCAGAGGTGTAGCTGAAGCCATCTCGAGATTTTAAATATGGATGTGGGCATGACTTTAAATGAAGGAGTGGGAATCTTTCAAGCATATCTCATTCCAATAAGCTGAAGGAGTGTGTTTAGTTTCAGAATGGTTCCACTCAGCTGGAGAGAAACATTTTCTGAATTTAAACGCTAGCCAATTCTTCAGCAAGCCCTTCGCTCACATGAAGCGTTAAATTCAACTCAAAGCAGCAGCAAAAGAGATTTACATTTTCCGTATACAGGCTTTAGAGCCTTTGGTTTGGCTGAAGATTTGCATTAAGGGGATTTTTTTTTCTCCTCCACTCTCATCTAAGAAACTTTGCAAAGTTTAATCATGGCCTCTGTTGACGCCCCTGGGTTTTGTAACTTAAGCTGTATGCCTCCAACTGGGAAACATAGCTTTTCCACAGTCTGAATATAGATTTCACAAATCATTCTGACTAGGGCTGTACATCCAAATAAACCTCTCAAATATTGGATTTGTAATTATGACTTTTGTGTGGTCCTCTTGATGCACAGCTACTCACAAAGCTTTGAAGAATGCCTCATTAAAAACCAACTTTTCTCACAGCAATTCTCCGAGCAATTTAATCTTCTGCTTAACACACTGACTTTTAATTCGGTGCATATGAAAATTTCAAGTTATTCATTTTTCAGTCTTCCACCAGTCTCCTTCACTTTGTTGGAGATAATTTCAACAGCAGCATGGGTATCAATCTGTGGTCCTTACCCGCATGCCCAGCTCAATGTTCTCGCCGCCATAGACTTCCATGCCAGGATCCAGCAGACCGATCTCACCAAAGTATTCCCGGTCAACCACAAAGGAGCAGCCAATCATAGCTGGAGTTCTGGATGAGCAGAGACAGAGACAGCATCTTTTGAATATCATTATCCAGATGCTTACATTTCATTCACACACAGAGAATGCTAAAATATTCAATGCAATCAAAGAAGAAAGGATTTCCGGATTTACAGGTACCCTTATTGAGTCTGAAAAATACATTAAACATTAGTTGCAGACTTTTTATAGTCACAGTCTTAAAAACTGACAAACTGAAAAGATTGTAGATGTCCAGATAGATGCATTTTTGGTTTTGCTAAGTTGCAAGGGTACTGTATAACTATACACTGAGAAGTTGGATTTTAATACGATAAAATAATCTGTTAACTACCCTCAAGACTGAAAAGCTCCTTTAATGCAGACAGAAAGTGATTTTGAGTTTTGCGCTTACTGTGGTTAATGCATGCACGCAATATAAAGAGAATCTTTTCGTTTCAGTTACTCTACAGCAGACTGCACGGTCTCATCAGCTTGTATTGTAGTATTGTATAACTATTGTATTGTAGTTCTCTCACAGAGTTCAGAGAGACTCTGCCCATATTGTCACAGCCGTATTAGTGGCAATATCGAAATGTCAACAGGATTACTTGAATTTATAATCCAGTCCAGTTCTGCTCGAGGCAGAAATGTCTCAAATCCAATCACAGTATACTGGGGGCTACTGAACTTATATCAAGTCAGTCAATCCCTTGTTGCCAGTAGAACAAGCCATGAACACGATGTATTATTATCTTATATAGCTGTTGTGCTGAACGCACTTCTTATCTCTGGTTTGGTCTGCACAAACTCCTGAGAAAATATTTTTTGTTTGCTGATAAATGCTCTTCCCTGTTTATTAGCTGATTGCTAACTTCTATTTGCTGTTTGGTGCTGGGCAGATAGTGAACAACAGGTTTATCAGAGCTTAGTGCTGAAAACAGTTGACCTGCTGCTGCTGGAAAGAAAGTTGATGAAAGTCGTAAGTGATAAAGACAGAATAGCCACTAAACATGATACCAGCCCTGTATCCCATTTCTAGTCCTGTACAACAATCCAAAATGGTATTTTAACTGTAAATGTCAGATTGCATTACACTAACTAATGTTTTAGGAGAAAAATCTAGAAAAACACATTCAAAACTAGTGCAACTTGAAAGCTAGTTCAGCTTGTAGAGTAGGAGATAGAGTGTTTTTCACAAAAGAAAGTACATCCTTTTCACCTTTACTAAAAGAAATGGTCCCACTTTAGCTACTGTCCCCCCAGGGCTGCTTTTCACTACCATTATCTGTCAGTTCCTAAGTGCTCTGGGACAAAGCCCCACAAAAAGCACATACACATACATACATTCATACAGAGTGCTGGGCTGTGTTATTTTTTCTCTAAAGTGACCAATGAGTGGCTTTATTCTTCTTTCTAGAATGGCTTCCAGGATAAGTTCACCATACATCATTAGACACACACATAGGAGAGGAAAATGTGTGTCACTTCAGGTTGAGAGACATAGCAGTAGAAAGTACTAAAAGGAGGAGGCCGCATTATGATTCACTGACTCTGTATTGAAAGAGTGCATTGAGCCTTACAGTATGTGAGCCGAAAAGAAAGGTGCTTTTAGGTTTAGACTCCATATAAAACACCGTCTAGACCATAACTATGGAGTGTTCTTTTGAAAATCCTTGATCAGCGGATAAATAAATCACTGATGCAGGTATAGATATAGCATCACCATTTCCCCACCATTTTTTTCTCACATAAGTCTCTATGGCATGACATTCATGGTATGTGTTACATGCATAGTATCAAACTGATGCAAAATAAGACAGCTGAATAAGACAGAATCGTGAAAGTATAATTTCTGATAGATGATTTTGGTTAAAAATGATTGAGCTTTTTTTCTTTCATGGTGATTAATGATTGCAAGTTACACATCAATAGTCCTTGTGATAACAGTTTGGAAGTGCTCTCTCACCCTTGTTACTTATGTGACATCCATCAAACTACGGTGACAAACACTTTTTAGAGGAAAATAAATATTCAGATTAACACTGAGCATGTCTTTGCTCAGGCAGCTATTCTTAATACCTTTGTCTCACACTTTAAAATGACCCATGCTTACTGACTTATCTGCTCTTACTGCTTGATGTACCATCATACAGTCTTAAAAACTATTAAATTACAAGGTGGTGATAGGGAAACAGTGAAGCACCATTATTTTTCGTTGTGCAAATGAAAAGACAGACACAGCAGACACTTAGCACTGTTCACCTCCTCCTTTCTCCTGTCTTGACAAGTGACCTACCTCGCCTGTCTGCACAGTGCAAACTTCACGCAGATCTCTTTGAGTGTTCTCTTCAGAATACGTTTCCAGGCAATGCACAATACACTCGTTCTGTGTGTAAGAACAAACTCAGAACCTTACATGATGCATGTGATGCACATTTGTAATGTCTGTGAGACTTTTCAACACCAGGTAAAGTATAAAGTTGTAAAAGAAATGGATCAGAACAAAATCTGGTTATGTATTGGTAATGTTTAGTGGAAAAAAACAGGAGAATAAATGATAGCCAAGTTTAGTGCCTCTCTCATTTGTCTGGTGCTCAAGGTGATGCAATATTTAACCATGAAAAAGTAATTCCCCTACTGGAGCCAATTAATTGAAGTCAATTAAGTGAATAATTAGAACCAGCTGTTCCTCCAAAAATGCAGAAAATAGGGCCTTAATACTACACAGTGCCTGTCCACTCTGCAGATTCAGTCTCCACCCAGAACTTTGCAGTAACACTCAACAATTCATTCATTCATTCATTTTCTGTAGCGCTTATCTGTCAGTGTCGCGGGGGGGCTGGAGTCTGTGGGGTACACCCTGGACTGGTCGCCAGTCAATCGCAGGGCCAACACACAAACACAGACAACCACACACTCACATACTCACACCTAGGGGCAATGTAGAGTAGCCAATTAACCTAACGTGCATGTTCTTGGGACTGTGGGAGGAAGTCGGAGTAAACCCACGCAGGCACAGGGAGAACATGCAAACTCCACATATTAGGGCCCAGACCGGGATTCGAACCTGGAGGCGACGGTGCTAAGCACTGCACCACCGTGCCACTCAACACTCACACAGAGAAATCAGTTATAAAGGCGGCAGATGTGCCTATTTGTCCATCGACAAATGCTTTCAATAAACTCTGATGCAATGCAGCTGCAGTTTCTTCTCTGTGTGACCCTGCCTTCAGTTGTGTGTGAAATACAACACCATCCCCAGTGACTTTTTGTGATATTCTGTAAGTGATACTGACACACACAGCCATTGTTCTGTCTCTGTTTTTCACCTGTGCTGTCATTCTGGCTCTTAGTGCATACATATAATACAGCACAGAGAGCTCACTTCTCTGAGGCTGATCAGACAGGAACTTGGAAGACAGCGTGTTTGTGAAAAAGAAAATTCGAGTTAGTCATAAAATAACTTCTGGACTGCATTGCACAGATTGATGCTAGAAGTTTCAAGTGAGTTTCTCATTCAATGTCATTAGATTTAGTTATTTTTAGCATACAGATGGTCAGCCTGCAGGGTTTATCCGCCCGTCACACTCCTTAACTTTGCCCCCCCCCCTATTATTTGCGTGCAGCAGGCAATATGAACATCTGATACAGTACATGTATGCAATTTGACAAGATAAAGGCTCTCATTTAAAGTTGCTTACTTTTCTCCCAGATGAAAATGCTGTTGTTGAAGTGGCTTTTTGAACCTGACACCTGGAATATGGTATGAAAGGGACATGCAGACAAAATGTTTTGTTCATTTTATAATATTAGTAATTTATAAGTAAGTAATATTTTTCCTTCATATATTTGATTAATGCAGCAATATCTTCAAAATGATAAATAGACTGTGCAAAAAAATATATATTTTAAAAGAATTGGCCATCAAAACTACTACTGTTACATAGCCATGCCTGATACAGTGTATGTAATGTATAATGAAACTACTTCACTAGACTTGGAAAATAATCTGAAGGCAACTGCATGTCCTCTGTTGTTTCTTCTTTTTGTCTTTTGTGTATCATATTGTTGTGTCATATTGTGTCCACAGTCCTTTTAAATGTTACTTAACCGGTAATTTGCTTATTTAAATTTAATTTCCCTTGACATATATTCCCATTCACCTACCTATGCCACATTCATATATTGTTCTCAAATGCATTTACACATTTGACATCTTTGTCAAGTGTCTTCTTAGATCAGGTATTTAGATTGAGGTATTCGATTTTAGTATCCCTTAAACACGCCTTGCAGAAAATACCATGAGTGCATCTGTTGCTTATTTATGTCTAATGCTCATATTTTCCATCCATCCATTTTCTGTACCGCTTATCTGTCAGGGTCGTGGGGGAGCTGGAGCCTATCCCAGCTGACTACGGGCGAGAGGCAGGGTACACCCTGGACTGGTCGCCAGTCAATCGCAGGGCTGACACACAAAGACAGACAACCACACACACTCATGCCTAGGGGCAATGTAGAGTAGCCAATAAACCTAATGTGCATGTTTTTTTTTTTGGTATTGTGGGAGGAATAGTACCCGGGGACTACCCGGAGAAACCCCACGCAGGCACAGGGAGAACATGCAAACTCCACATAGAAGGGCCCAGACCGGGATTCGAACTTGGAACCCTCTTGCTATGAGGCGACAGTGCTAACCACTGCGCCACCGTGGCTCATATTTCCTTTGCCTAAAAGTGATTTAAAATGTGTCATTGGGACCACAACAGATTACCATGTGAAGAAATTAAAAAGGCTTTTACTGTGGTTCGTCGATATAAAGCATAGCTCACTGTCCACTGAGGAAACAACAACAAACATCTCCAGGTGATGATGAAGTTTCTGTCGATACATCAACCACTTGGTGGCCATTTACACTCACTTCCTTTTCTGTCCTGTCAATAATCACCATAGAAAACCTTTTGGTCAGATCTCCAAAATGGCTGCACTCTTATGTACTCTCTGCTATGGCTGTTTTGTGCATCCATGTGTCCCTTTTATTCATTTCTTGTTGAATGTGTCCAAACATCCAGAAAAGGCTTTGAGACTGAGCTCTGAATGTCCACAGGGTCTCTGTTGTTGATGGGCAGAGACCTCGCAGAAACAAGTGGGAGAATGATTTCCAATAGAAATCCGCACAGCCGACACACTTCAGCTCGGCCTTGAGGCGATCTGTCCATTTGCAGCAAAGTGTCAATAGAAAGACAAACCAGCTCTGCAGTGTCTAAGGCTGTCCTCTTATCTTTCTCCTATCTCAAGTATAGCACTTAATGCTCAGAAATACACAATTTTCAACGAGCCTTGATAAGACATCTAATTTGTAGGTCCAAAGTATAAACTGTTACCACATTGTTTGTTTGTATGAGACCAAGTGTATCCAATGAAACTGTTATTGATTTGCCCTTGCAGGACTGAGCCAGGTTATAAATCTCTGGTTTGGAATTCATTTTTGTTGCCCTTGGTCAAAATCCAGCTAAATGTTTTGGCTTACAGTAGTTTGGCATATTAGGAGAAATTTTGTGAGTAAGCATCAGTACGTACCATGTGTGCAGCTTTGTTAAAATTCAGCAATCGAGGTTTTATTGGAAGTGGTACAAATCCAAAAAATTACCATATTCCAAGTTCCTGATCAACTTTAAAGCATTACAGGGTCGACAATGACGTAGTGCAGTTCTCTGAACTCCCCATTAGCCTCACGCAGACTCTTTAAATCCTTGTTATGTCTATTCTTGATCAAGCTTTTGCCTGTCAAAAACCATGTTAGAGAAGCACATGCCAGCACTTACTTTAGTTTTGTGATTGCTTTTACTTTTTTTTCTTTGTCTGTTTATGCTCTCTAAGCTTGTCCTTGATCTTGTCTCACACCTATTAAAAATTGTCCCTTTTCTTGATTTAACTGCTTTTTCCTCTCAGTGCCTTTTGTGATTCCCGCAAGAGCCTGGCACGTGTCAGTGTCAGACGTGACAGTCTTTCCTCTAAAGTTGAAATAATCAATATTTTATAGCAATGTTTCAAATGACAATGTGAAAACAATCGGAAAGGGATTACTTGTAGAGATGACAGTGAATTATCCACTGAAGGTCCGACTTCCCAAATCTTTATAGATAGATAGATAAATAGATAGATAGATAGCTTTATAGTGAGTTTCGTCTCATTGTTTACTGTTACTTACTGTTTTGATTCATTCTGAACACCCTCACAATGTCGCTTTACACTGCAAGAAGCAGCTGCTTTCAGTGGAAAGCTCTAAAAACCCAGTGTACAATACCTGCTCAGCACCAAAAGTTAGCAACTAGCTGGTAAACATAGTGCATCAACTGACAGGAAAAAGAGACATTTATTTCCCTCAAAAGCTGGTAGAGACCAAAAACAGAGCTAAAAGAGACTGATTATTGGACTTACAATAGCCATGAGAAGTGTTGTGACAAGTCAGTCTGACTATTTCCTGTATCTCATTCCTTTTTCTATTAAAAACTTTCTAGTCTGAAGCTGTTCACATGCCTGTATGTTCTTATTTTCTGAACTCAAGATTTTCTAATGCTATAACAGTAGTGGCAATGCATCAAGGCCCGCGGCAACATTTGAAATCCAGCAATGCCATCAATATGAAGGAGATAAAAAACAGTAGGTGGACCTCACATACTTGGATTTTGTACCATTAGCTATACATTAGTTACAGTTCTTACATGTCAAGCAGGATATAAAATGTTCAGTGTATGTTCAATGTTCCAGTGCTCATACAAAAAGACATATATCTGATTTGATTTCACATTGACAATTGTGGGGGCACCGTGGAGCGTTAACTCTGCATCCATGAGGCAGCTGCAATGTTTAGTTAAATTTTAATTAATAATTAAATTAATTTTAATGGGCACGACCATGCGTACGGCTTTCCTCTTCTTCTTGTTATATTTTGCTGTTATTTATTGTAGAATTGAGCCCAGCCTGAGACACTGAGCAGTATCAACAAGTATCAGTAAGACACCGCATCTGTTTTCGCTGCTACACCTCTCGTGCTGGTTTTGAACAGATTCCAGTTACTGCTGTGTCTTTGTTGTTGTGCTTTCGTGTTCACGCTGGCTCAAACACGCTGCTGTGGCAACAAAATCATGGTCACCTTCTCTGCTAAATGATGATGAAAGATTTTCCTATAGTTTTGATTGTGCTTACCATTTATGATTTGATCTCACAAAGTGAAAATGCTGGTGGGCATCAGCATCTGATATCACACATCCACAGTGAGACCCTTTTAAGTGTTCACGCTGATTAGAAAGCATGGAATGAAAAATAAAAAATGTGACCCTTTCAGCTCTAGCTGGTAAAACTTTGGTGATAGTCAAACTGTTAGATCAGCACCCAACCTAAGCCACAGCTCCATTGATGTCTTTGTCACTGAAATGCTGTTTTGATTCAGTAATTAGTTAGTTAATTAAGTTAGTTCTACTTTGTACGTATTTTCGTTATTTTTTTATTCATTACATTATCAAGGAAATTCAACATTTCCTACACGGATGTTTCTGTCACACCCATGTCTATGATGAATTATAAATCAAGTTAGATAATTTGACATAATAATTCCTATAGTATCGTATAATTATCGTTATAAGCACACATAATAATTCAACAGTGACTACAACACTTGATAAAGCCTTTTATTATGGCTTATAAAGTTAAGGATTGTAATGCTTCATAGTTGCTGATTATGGTTGATGGTTCTACATACTTCTGTGAAAGAGCTTTTTCTGACATGAAATTCAAGGTCTGTTAGGACCTGTCAAACAAATTAATTTTACTAAATTATTTTTTTTATTTTGTGTGTTGTAAAAGAATTGTATAATGTATAGATTTTGAAATTATTTTTTTCCCTTTACTTCAGTCAAACAATGACAACTTATATCTGTCTGTACCTCAGGAATGTCGCTACTTAAAGAAAAAGACCATATACTGTATTTCATAATGGTTTATAAATAAATTATATAATTTATAATGTAAATTATTATACTGTATTACAACTTCAACTCAATTTTAATACACTATGATCTCTGTGAAAAATATTTTGATAATTAAGCTTATAATCAACGCACTATAAAATACTTACAATACAATACTACAATAATATAATGTGATATTATTATTGTAATAAAGCATTATGAATATTTATAAGTGCTTATATGGACATTCAAATATTCGTACAGTATGCATTAAAGGTATGTTTATAATGAATCAAAATGCATTACAAACATAGCCGTCACAGAATGTTTCACATTTTTTGCATTAAAAACAGCATAACCGTCCCCTTCATTTACTGGCCGGTTTTTAAGATGAAATATCTAAGGGAGGTGTAACCACAAAGTAGAAGCAATTTGAATTACTGAAAACAATATTTCTACTAAAAAAAAGACAAAAAAATAATGTACTCATAAAATATATACATATCTTGAAAGTAGGAGGTCTCTCTATGTTTTTAGTGTCTTGTCTGACACTGACAAGTCACGGAAGAACTGTTAGAGGTAAAGTAAAATGCTTTAATAGGTAAGCACATGCCCACAGATAAAGCAATCAATTTAACTACATGGACTCTGTAGTTATTGTTACTGTAGCTTGCCCAGGCCAAACAGATGTTGACTGAAATATAAGACCATTTCTGTGGAACACAATTCTCCTGTGCTCGTTCTTAGTCAATTAAAGTCCGATATGATTTGTCCTAGGACGCAAATAATCAATCTGGGATTATACAGAAACACGATGCAAGCTGAAGATGTCCTCCAATCAGTGGTGGTATAATGGAATTCCCTACTCATATTCAACACGCAATTACACTAATGACACTGCATCGCTGTGGCCTTGTGATCCTGCATCAAAATGAAGATATTCGTCATGGTAATTGGACGGCTTTCCACGGAATGACTATTTGTCTGTTTGAGCAGCACATAGGGCTACCTAGAAGCTTAGTTTGAAGGTTCCACACATGAATAAGTCATATCCCGGGGTTATCCATATTTCATCAAACATCCTCATCCATAATGAACGTTGTTCACCAGCCCTCACCTGATAGGAGCTGTCTCATCGCCCTTGTCCAACCATTCCTGAGGAGGGATGATGTACATGCACCACAGCCCCCAGTTGTAGCCATGGGCGGCATTGGCATACTGCTGCACCTCAAACGTGTTGTACTTGATGTTGTCTATGGCAGGCAGGATAATGCGGGTGTGATCCTCCTTCATCCGGGTCAGAATAGGTTCAGCCCTTGAGGTAAGGAAAGAGACAGAAGTTAAGAGCTGACTTTTTAGTATGTAGAAGCCTCATTGCACAGCTGCAAAAGGTGAAAAAAGAAGCAAGAAGAAAACAGTGTGCTTCAGGGCATATGATAAAGTAGTGCATATTTTCATTCTGCCCTGTAGAGGCCTTAAATATTAATATTGCAATAATGTTAGAATTAATAAATCAGGTCAAGAATGACATGTATAATGTGACTAAATGCTAATGCAAATGAAACTGCGAATGTAGTTTCAATGAACCCATATATGCACATAGATGTTTCACCAGAGATGTATTTACTGTAGATCCTGATTCCACAAAATGATACCAGGAGCAGCTCAGGACTGTCACTGTGAAATCACTGCAGATTTCACTCAAGTACTTTTCATGGTGATGATGCAGTCTGTCAAATAAGCATTTATTCAACATTCAGAATGTTTGCCAGGATCCACTTCTCTCCGCTGTTTACAATGTGAAGGTGTTTCAAAATGAATTTTCCACCAAAGAACAAATAATATCATATGTTATTTTATATCTTCTGCTCATAAAAGTGAAATGTCAAAATGTGACACTTATCCCGGTGAAAAACTGGATAAGACCAGGATAAATCAGGATAAAACCTGATACAGCAAAACATATAAAGTGAAAAGAGAGGTCTAGTCTGCTCCTGGGAAAACTATCCACTGTTTTTATTTTTTTCCTCTGTGTGAAGGGTTGCAGGTTAGTTTCTGAAAAAGACCTTGCCTGGCACGACACTTTCTTCAACTCATGGATTTTGCTGGCACACATTCTATGTAAGAGAACATTAACTGGAGAGTAGGGGCCATATTCATGAAACATTGTAAGGCATACAGTAGCTCTGAACATTCCAATTTGGAAGAAACACCTTGAAATTATGGGCTTGTCAGTCCAAACTTTAATACTTTAATAAAGTTTAATAAAGTTCAGGTTCATGGAGCATTTTAGCACCAGCTCCTAAGCCTGTTGGAGGGTAGGGAGTCTCATAAGTCACTAAGATCAAGTTATAAACAATCCCGAAAGTGGCCACTGCTGGAAACTGAGGTTCATGATCACTCTCCTTTCGACCATCACAACAGATTTTCTTTGAAGGAGTAGTTCAACTTGTTACAAAATTCTTTGAAATCATTTCTTGCCAAGACTTAGATGAGAAGGCTGAAAGAGTCTCATGTCTTTACTGTCAGCATGAAGCTTGAGCTGGGGTTGGATAAGCTTTCATTCACGATGAATTCACCAATACAGGCAAAACCCTTCCACCTATGATAAGATGTGGCATCATCAAAAGCAAAATCATTTTAAGTTTAAAGTTTCTTCCATTCTTGACAGTAAACAATGTCAGCAGTTTTGTTTCAGGGTTTTCAGTGGCAACATGGTAGAGACTTTAGTGTCATTTAGAAGACTTTCACTGGTCAGAGAAAATGATTGAAAATGAGTTTTCTGCCTGTATCGCTTGGTCACTGAATGGGTTTTCATCGGTGCCACATACAGTAAGCTCCCTCTGCCACTTAAAACCTTGGCTGAGGGCAACGTGGTCTTCAGATCCATATGGCACAGAATGATGCTAAAGTGCTGCTGGCTCCTTTTGTATAATCCTCTCATGCTGAGAGATGATCTCCACCATATCTTCAAAGCAACTCTTCACTTCTAAATTTAAAAGAGGATGCAATTATAAAATGATAAATGTATCTCTGATGAATACTCCCACACTCGAACCTCCTCTCTGTCTCCACACTCACCGATTTTCTTTCTTTCTGTCTTCACCCTGATCCTAAACCCCCCGCCCCAATCTGCTTCTCTTCAAAAGGGGAAACTCATTTATCTTTCAAAAGCAAAATTACTACTTATCACATGAAGGTAGGTACAGAAAGTACAGAGGGAATGGTTCCAAAATGAACTATATGAGATGATGTCAGAAAAATATGAAGCAGTACTTAGAAAAAGTCACCATTTAATAATGTGAGAGTGGTTGGTAAAAATACTACCTTCGACATTCTGACAGGCTGGCAGAAGTCACTCTCTGTCTGTATTCCGCAGCCATACTAAAAACCATCTTAATGTATTGTAGTATTGTCAATTTTTTTTTTTTTTTTTTTTAGGTTTTACAATAATATTGTTTTGTCTGTATTGTTTGCTAATTGACAGAGAGATCAGTGTTAAAAATGTTAACATGTCAAAAATACATAATCAGTCATTATGTACACTTATACACTGCAGTTCAATCAGTACAACAGCTCTGCCATAAATTCAACCTGTATGAGGCCTATAATGTTCAGTTTGTATTGTTGGCAGTCTATGGGGAAAATACTTTCTGGGTCACAGAGGATTTTTTTGCACTGCAGTGCTGCAGTTGGGTATTGCAACAAATTGACAGTGAGGCTGAGTGGCAGCACTGTATTTACCTTGCTTAATTCATCCATGTATTCATTGTTTCATTGCTCATTGGAAAAAAAAAAAAAATCAAATAGGTCCGACAGTTAAACTCCAAAAATAATTCTGAAGAAAACTGACCTGAATTACCTTTTCTACATTTTTTTAAGCTTTTGATGTTTCAAAGTCATCTTACACAGTTATTTTACTCAATGAATAATTCCATTGTTTGAAAAGACAGTATGAGCAAACCTTGCTGACAACATATATTGCACACTATATTACTACGAGGTGAAATCAAGACTTTGTGTTAAACCTTTTGACTGGGTTGTTTAATGTCGCAGTGTTCCTGACGTGGTTAGTTTGTCGAGATTAGTGCTGCTGCTTCTGAGACTCTTTCCACATTCCCTAATCTTAAGAGAAGCTTTTTCTGCCTCCTTAGCACCTTTCATTCATCTCCCTGTGTCCTTGAGAACCCCAAAACACCCCACAGCCAGCAGCTCCTGTACCTCCGGGATCCATAAGGCTGATAAGATAGAGACGCTCTGAAAATGAGGACACATCTGGTTTTGACAGATGAGTCCATGTCATTCCTCTTCCTGTATCTGCCATTTCATCTGCATAACACCAAGAGGGTTATTCATCCACATCAGCCTGAATCATACTCAGTTCCATATTACAATAGAATTTTTCTGCCTTCCAGCAATGACTGATCCAATATTGTGAATACATGCTGTCAACCTTCAATGTCGTAGCGGCTCATACTGAAGCGGCAGCTCTTGATTTATTAACTCTTCACTGAAAGGCTGTTTGTTTTTCATAATAACTGGTACCTTTGTGGAGCTTAACATCAAGCAGCCCACACATCCCACAGTCTCAAACAAACAGCACAATGTGTAACAGGCCAGGGAAAAAGCACCATACGGTCAGTCTCAATTTATACACACTTCACTCATCTTTAAAGAATGTTTCACTATCTGTCCTTCCTTTGTCCAGCGCTGACATAAAAACCTGCAGCTCTCCCCTTTTAGATTACATTTATATTTAAAGCATCCTGATAAATGGATTTCAAACTGTTAATGATAGGGTAGAAGGGAATTATCAGATAATGGAATCTAACTGTGCTCAGACTTATGCCCTAAAAGCAGCAGGGCCCTCTGTGCCTAAAATGAGATCTGCTTTAATTCTGTACTGGGCATAACGCAGCAGAACAAGTGAGCTACCCACTGAGATTTGTTTTTTAACGTTCGTGGATGACCCAAATATTTTATGTGAGAGATTGTGCAAAAATAACACAGCAAAGAGAGTTGCATTTCAAGGTGTTCAGGAGAATCTTTGCAAGTCTCACTTCATGAGAAGTTATTTTAACTTTGAGTTCTGTTTCATGTTAGCGAAATGTTGGTCCTAAAACACTTGTTGTTGTTTTCTCTAACTGAACAAGTGAACTAAAGCTATCATGCTAATTTTAACTCCAAACCTGGTCTGTACTAGTTGTTAAAATCTAAGTAAAAAAAATGCTTAAGATTATATTTACAGATAAAGATGGGTGCAATGGCTGAGCTATTTTTAAGTAAAAATAGCTATTTTTGGCATTTAGGGGTGAAAATCAATCTCTTTTTGAGCAGAGTTTAATGTATGTTCACTATTTATTGATTTGGATGTGATGTATGAGATATTTATATGCAGCCGTATCTAACAATGTCGATGTGGACACCTGTGTAGTTAATACACACCAGTATTAAGAACTGCTTATACTGAACAGAGTGTGCTAAGAGTCAGATATTACGGTGGTCAGTAAAACACTGAAGTGTGGGTCCAAATACATACTTTTAAGTGTTAAAATAAACTCTGACAATGTTCATTTATGTTTGTTGTGCCAGTAAGATGCATATGATACTGTGTGATGTATCACTAAGAAGAATGTAAGACTGCAGTGCCTCTAGCTATTTTTAAGTACGTTAGATCTCTGTAAACGTGAAGCCATCTACAGATATCCTCCCTGGCAGTTTCTAAGAGAGTAGCTCAGACATGTGCATGTAGAGCACATATTACTAATGTTGGCCAGTCTCCTGACTCTTATAAAAAATCTTATCGCATCTGGGTTTTGGAGTAGATAGTGGGATGCAGAAGCATGAACTGGAAAAGGTTCTTACGATGCAATGTTACTTCTAAATGCATTTGCTCAGGTCGAGGTTAACATGATACAAATGTAAAGGTGGCATAAATCTCTGTCTTTTCTGTGGTTTTGGAGTTCTGCCTGGCCCGTGCTCTGCGAAGCACACAATATGACTGGAGCCTAGTTTGCTGTCTGCAGACAGAAATATAAACACTGAGTCTGACACAGTAAGCAAGAGTAAGGAAATAATTTACTTTTACTAAAACATTTATATCTATATTTCACATATTCATATATTTCAGACTTCAAGATCACTAAAATGTATGTATCAGTGACTTTCATGTAACGCCACTGCACCTGCACAGCATTTTAAGAAGATAGAGCTTAACAAAGGAACTTCCATATCAAATACGGAAGTGATAAATATTACATATTGTATAATTACAAGACGCGGAGGTTGGTTTTATCTGTCTCTTACTTATAAATCCCACCAGTTTATTCTTAGAAAAACTCACAGGTCACATAGCAGCGGGGCATTCAAAATTCATCAAAGTGTTGCTTTCTGAAGCGTGTATTTCATTACAACCAGCCCGCAATGACAATCTTATCTTCAGTACACACTCAGCAGGGAGCGGCTGCTATTCTAATCATTAATCGTTAACAACCTGAGGTTGCAACTGTGCAGGAGCTTCAAAAAACCACATAAATATCAATTTCCCTGCGCCTCCTCTGCAGCTGCATGGTTCACATGTGCCATACACTAGGTCTTAATTATAACACACTCATAGTTCCTGTCATTAATCCTGTTTATTTACAGAGCATGCAGAGAGAAGCTGGTCGTGTTTGGAGCAGAATGGACAACCTTTGTCTCGTGATATGAAGCGTTACAGGAGTTGGATTGTGAATATGTAGCTGATGCAATACCACATTAATGATAGGCAACAATTTCATATCCTCATATTAAAGCAGAGCAAAGCTGTGGAAATCAGATTCCATCACTCCTCTGGTGGAAACTGCTGGCTTCTTAACTCCTCATAAACCAACATGGTGTGAAGGAGTAGGAAACAGCTGTCGAGTTCACTATACAGTATGATACAATTATGTTTGCTTTAACAGTAATGCAAACCAGCAATACATTTCAAATGTACAGCACCCCGGGGGGAGCACCATGCCAATGAATCACAGCAGTGCAGCTGTGAACTGGCATTGTTGTCTCTGGCTCAGTATGCATAGGCAGTGTGTACAAGGTCATTGAGGGAGACTCACCCAACATCTACAGGAACCATCCATCTCACTTATCGTTGTATGTGCAATGGTGAATAATCATATTATGATAAATAGGGGGCTTCTTCCATTGTAACAAATAGATAGTGTAGATACCACAAGTGAATCTATCTGAATAAAGGGGGAGACATACACTAGTAATAAATGCACACTCACACACACACACGAAACATATCTAGGCAACATCAGCAGCTTCTAGGTGATGCCTGTCGTCTCTTCTGTTGCTATATCCCTTTAGCCAGCATCTACTTGTGGAAGAATCACAGGAACTCTGCTCTACTTTTCATTGACATCTGTAAATAAAACCTCATTCAAAACAAACCTGAAAAGGTAAAATAAATAAATAAATGTGTCAGATTATCAAAGGAAGATGGAGGACTGTACGTGGGTGGAGTATGTGTGTGGGAGAGAGCAGTGGAAAAGAGAGGTGTATGAAATTCACACAGTGGCAGCAGGTGAACTAAGTCAAAGGAAATTTGCCAACACAGCCACGTCGTGTAGGCTAGTGGGAGTGGGGTTGATGGGACAGCACTAGAACTGACAAGGAAGAGTAGAGCAGGTTATGTGGGTGTATGAAAGGCAACCTCTATTTCTGAGAAAGAACAGATGGGGAAACAGATGAGGGAACCACCAGGGTATCAATTATCATCAGTAATGCACCTAGGCAATGATGCAACTTTCTCCCAGAGTGTCGTTTGCTGGCTGGGCAGCTCGTCTTACACAGCCTGAAGCTCCCATTCATGCTACAAAACAGTGTGCTGAGAGGAAACCATCAAGGTACATAAGATAGGCCTTTATTAAGTCTTTATTAGCTTAATTTCCCCGCACTGGAGAAATTCACAATGCATGATGCAGCTCCCGTATAAGAGATACAAGGTCAGTGTATACGGTGGCACAGTAAATATCTGGTAAACTGTTTGCGCATCTTTGTTCATGTTATAAGCAGGGTCATGCTGACCTTGACCTTTAGTATTTCATGCCACCTCAATAAACCAAGAGAGAGAAGGTGACCTTTTTAAGCCCTGTACCAGTTACTAAAATGAATATAAAGCTTGTTGTCAGTGCAGAGGCATGGTATGTGAGCATGACAGTATCTGATATGGCTGTAATGCAGCGATACTATCTGTATCTGTTTATACGCATTCTTATTGCACTCATATTTATACAAGAAGTGTGCATCGCCTACACCAGAGATTCTTAGAAACGATCCAGACTGTTTCATTTCTATGTTATATAGTTTTCTCCTACCATTTCTAGTCCTCACACACATGTGTATATTAAATTACAACTAAAACACATAATAAACTAAATTAATCAAATAGTTAATTAATTATTTGTTCTTGAAATCCATCATTAAATAAAGTAATATGTAAGTAAAAGGTGTGCATTTCTTAATGGTCCAGGTGGAAATGAATAGTGCAAACCTGAAGGTAGAAAAATATGTGTCAGAATTGTATTGGGACTATTTTCTTTAAACAGTGGAGGTAACATACAGGTCATGTTGAATGTAAAGTTGGTCTGAATGTCTCTTAATTAAAAAAAAAATTGACATAACAGTATATCATTATTTATAAAACATGGGTCTTCATATACAAATTTGCAAATCTGAGCATGAGTGTACAGCTTGAGATACAATTATAATTCTCCACATACAATGATATAATATTGATACAGTGTTGTATTATTATGGTAAAAAAGACCAAAATTTGAAAACCTCTGCATGCATGTTTTGAGACAGTCCCTAATTTCTGCTCATCTGTGTTTGTCTTCTGTCAGGTCACTCACAGAGCAGGATTTTAATATCAGATCAAACGGATAAAACTGAAATCTGGTTTAAACTGATGAAAGGTTATTGAGGATGAACTACTGTAAAAATGACTATCTATACCTCTTTTTAGCCTGTCTTCTGTATCTGTATCTGTTTATGTTGCTAGCATCTAGCTAACCAAAGAGGCTGAACTGCGCCCAGGGACACTCTAAACAATTTACAACTGAGACACTTCTGCTATACTCCTCCTTTTCTCCTCTTCTTCCTTTATCTCTCCTAGTCCCGCTCCTGCTTCCCAGGCAGCTTTCCCAGGGAACTAAAGCTACACTTCATCTTCTAACACTGACAGCACGACAGCCTCAAATTAGGTACCAATTACATCTATTTGAGTTACTTGTTTGCTTGTAAACCTAAGCAGCAAGCTGACATTGGACTGAGACCCCCAGAAGTAATTTCGTATCAAAAATATGTTCAGAGCCTGCAGGTAAAATAATGTCAAAATGCTCAACATTTGAGCTCCCTCTTTAATTACTCGTTCTGGCCTTTCACAGTGTTTGGCTCTAGCTCTTGTCATGAGTGCATATTTTTTGGACAGGTACTGCCACTTAAAGTGGGATGGTGGCTTTAACCAAAGCCCATTACTTACAATTTAAAAGGAGATGCAAGAGAGAATTTGCTTATTAATGATAAACCTTCACTAATAATAATGATCACTCTGCTGAAAAGTGCTGTCTCAGGAAGAAAATGGCTTGGCACTGTGTCAAAACGCTTAGGGCAGACTAAACTGAATATTTCAGCAATTATAATCTTACATGATGTCCTTCTGTATTGAAAACATTAAAAAGCAAACCACAAAGGCAAGGGTGAGAAAGGACAGAGAAACAGCTGACACCTTGTCGTGTTAAACATGACCTTTCCTTACCAGCCAGTGTTGAACTCGACGTGTGCATCAAAGAAGCCCACGACAGGAGCCGTGGCCGCATTCCAGCCATGTATTCTGGCTCTGATGAGGCCCTCCCGCTTGCTGTTCCTCACAATCTTTACCAGGCCTGGGTAGCGTTTGTTCACATACTGGTCCAAGTTGAATTTCAGCTCCACTGAAAGAGGGCAGATTAGGGAGAATATTCCTGTAATTGGCATTCAATTGACAATGTGAGCACATTAACAGGGCAGTTTTCCAATCTCTAGGTGTTTCACAGGAGTAGGAACCTTTGGTGGAACCACAGGGTCAAGCGTAGGGCTTGTATTCTGAACATTTCTGGTCAAGTTCTTGTAGAATTTAACAGACAGTTTTTTTTTCTATTCATTATGCTTTTACACATCAATGTGTACAGAAGAAAACATACGATAGATGGAGGGATGATCTTGCATTATACATTGTTGTACAGTTGTGTGCAAAAGACAGTAAAATTACAGTAAAATTGGGCTGCCTCCTATCAGTGCCACACTCACGTGGACCTGTGGCAGCATGGATGCATGCAGTGGAGGTTAGTGTTTTTGGGTAACAGTAAGATAATGAACTTCAAATGTTCAAATGCTGTTGAAACAGAACAGTACTAGGATTAGTCACTATAACGTAATTACTGAATTTCAAATTGAACATAGAGAAAATAGCAGTCATATTAGTACCTAACACTGGTAAATATCAGCTTCAACTAGACCAGTCGTCAAGGTTACCATACAGGTTGCCCTACAATGTCACAATGCATTCCTCTGCTGGTGTCTTTATTCCAGCTAGATTATAACATCTCTCCTGTTCTGCTTTCACAGGTGAGTCTGGCTGTCATCACTGGAAATAAAGTTTGCCGGGTAAACAGCCAGTTGTGCAAATTGCTGTCTGTGTTTCATTGGAGGATGGATGGCTGTTTGAGCTTCTCCTCAGGGTTACTGCTGAGTGTTCCACTTTCTGGGGGAGAGATTAATAAGGACGCTTGTGACACACGAGCTCTGAACAGCATCCTCACCTAGCTTCTGACTTTGGCTTGCGACATAAATCAGCCAGTGAGCACAAAAAAAGTTCAGTCTAATCCCCTGTCTGTGTGACTGTGGAGACACAGTGAGTGGAGGGGCTGTCAGGAGACTTTTTCCGGCTGAAGGTCTTAGCATACTGTACAGCAGGGGCTGCTGCAAGGCAGAGGGTGAATCTGAAAGAAGTGACCCTTGAAGCAAACAGGCATTAGTGTTTAACACCAAATTGAAGCAACCACTAAGTCACAGGAGCTTTTTCCTCCATATAGGTGTTTTGTTTTCTTCAATTATACACCCATGCTTAACAGGAACAAACGGGGAGCAGGGTGCTTCCGTGGTTAAGCACTGTGACTGCAAGTATGTGGTGTATTAAATTATGCAGGTTGCTGCATTTTCTCCTACTGTTAAAAAACATGCTTGCTGCAGATGTAGGTGAATGTATCTGTCTAATATCAGAGATTGAAACTACTAGTACATTTCCTTAAGTAGCTTCTATACTTGAAAGTTGAATATTTGCCGTTCTGCTACTTTAAACTTCTACTCCACTGTATTTTTAGGTAAGGTTAGACATTATTTACTTTACAGATTAAGATTTACATTTTAAAAAAGTAATAGAAACTTAAAAGTTGGAAAGTTTTAAGTTTAAGAAACACAAACTGGCACCTCAGTGCTAGTACGTCATCCAGAGAGAACCTCAAAGTTAGACCTTTCCTTTGTCATCTCTGAATGCTGGGTAGACTTTACAAACATTTAGTACTCATGTCATGAACATCTTTAATGAATAATGAGGCTGGACTTTACTGCATTTCTGCTCGGGTCAGCCAGTGTTAGAGGCGCCTCATTTAGAGTCCAAAGACCATTTCCAGTTTGGTTCTGTATGGACTGCTAAAGGTTTTGGACCTGTGCAATGGGTGTCCTTCATCATCAGCCTGCCCTGCAGCTACAATATGAGAAAAGCTATTAGAGTGTAATAATTACTAGGCTTTGCAGGGCAGGAGAAAAGTTATGGGCTTCCCTCTGATCCTAGAAAATAAAACACTGGACTGCATCCGTCACAGGAGAGCTATGGAGCAGGGAATACATTTTATGGGAATGGCAACGCAACATTGCAGAGAATAAATAACTATCCATCATATTATGAATTAATAAATGCCTAGTAGACTGCACGAGGAGCACCATGAATTGACATGGGGGATTATGGGAGTCACTGTATGGGGATAGGTGGTAGAGAACAAGTGAAAATGCTTTTGATTATTTAAACTGTGGTAAAGCTTAGAATTCACTTGCATGCTGCAGAGGCTAAATTATGACCTCCCACATGGTGCCTTGTATGTGCTGGCTAACGAGCAGTATAACTGAAAGCCTACAGATAACCCACAGGATTTTCTTTGTTTCCTATCTGTTGTGTTCCTATCAGTTGTGTTTTGTTGTATATTCAGAGGAAAAAGATTTACTTCTGCCCCACAAACCACAGGCCACATTCTTCTAACGGTGGATTTATAGATCTATCTCAGACACTGATACAGAAACAGGTTTGAAATTGATTGCTTTGATTGAACACAAGTGAAGTAACCTAACGGCTAGGCTGGCTCACCGCAAGCAATGTGATGTTCATTAAATAGCCAAAATAAATAAATAAACTATAGCCAAAAGTAAAATGATACTTCACATCCTGGTAGAGCAGCTCATCAGGAATAACATCCAAATGTTAGGCTACAGTATAAGCCTTTCACTGTCTGTTGGCTAACAGTTTGGCAGCAGATCTGTGCTTTGGGAAATCATGTGTGCAAAGGCAATATGGAGGTTATCCACCTCTTGGCCAATTATTTGAAATAGCACAATAGTAAATGAGTTCATGTTTTCGGACTCCTCCACCCTTTACCTACTCTTAACATCATTATATGCACTTCATTTAAAATTCTGTTCAGGCAGACACTATGCTTGATTTTCTCTGAATCATAAATTATGAAAACAGATACCAGGGATACGCTCTCTAACCTGAATTAAATACTTTTTCTCTGCTTTCTGTCTCTGTCATTTCTCTTCATTGCTGTTGATGTATTAATTCTAATGCTGTGCGAGTGTATTGCCTGTTCCATACGTGTAAACATAGCGCACACTGCTTTCTGACTGCAAGCATCCTGTATGTGCAGGGATAACAGAGTGATGTGTAATTGAGTGTCTCAACTAACCCTTGTTTGCTATAACTTGTTTACCATAACTGAAGAGTCAGTCTCTCATTTAATTTAATGGCACATAAAGTCAGAGAACAAAACTGAGCTCAACTGGAGAGAAAATCATTGCATGATAAATAGAAAGTCTCTATTTCAAGTATGTTTATTTGCAAGTGTCACAATGTGTCAGACAAGTTTTCTGCAGTACATAAATAAGCAAGCTTTAATTAGATTTAATGTATACAATGCTTAGAGTAATTCAGCTCTACTTCAAATTAATAATAAAAGCGGTACTCAACTGGTCCTTAGTTTATATCCTGTTTTCATTATATGAATCATTAAGTTATCAATTTGGTGGTGGTATTTGGGATTGAATCATGCAGGGCTCATTAAGCCTATGCCTGCTAACATGGCGAGCAACAGTGAACTGAAGTTGTCCTGCACAACCCATACAGCCAAAGCTCATCAATGAGAATGTGAGTTTAGTTCAGACCACTGGAACCAGTGCTGTGAATAAACCTCTCAGCCACCAATAAATGTCACTGGCAGTCCCAGCAAAGGAAACGTGTCGCGGCGACAAGGCAAACATGCTTCCTGCGCGTGATATATTATGCCAGCAGTGAGTGTGGCTGTACATTCACTGGTCTCACTGAGCCTTGTTGAAATGAGAAGGGACAGACAGAGCCATCCAGAAAAGGTCAAGCAGTCTAGCCTGCATGTTAATTGTCTAATGTCACAGCAGAGCAGCTCCCTAGAAACAGCTCACACATCTGCACAAATTATCATCACTGATGGTAAACATACAGTAAGAGGCTCTGACAGATGTGTCAGCTCAAAGCAAGTGACCTGAATGTGACTTTATATTGAAGATGTACATGGCAAGTGGACACAACATCAGCACCTTGTAGTCATGTCAGTGAACTGCACACAGCACTAGAATGTTAAATGCGAGTCTGTGATGCTTTGCAACAAAGGTTATTAAAGAAGTGACACAGACCGAAGTTGTAACAGTTTAGGTTTTTGAGACACAGCTTATGTCAGTTTAAGTCTGTCATTTCTGTTTGTTTGGAGGCAGCTTTATTCTTACAGTTCTGATGAGTTTCCATGCCTGAAGTGTTAGTAGTAAAATGAGGGAATCTCAAGGGTCTCATTAGAAGGAATGGGATACCATTTTTGTGATTTAAACATCAGGATATAAGACAGTCATGTCATTTGCTGAGGAAAGTGATTACCAAGACTACATAAAAAGCAGTGAAGCTTAAATTTCATTTTCTTGCACAGATTATTTGTTAATTGTTCTGTTGTGCTGGTCTCCTTTTGTGGATTTCACATTGATTTTTTGGCCAATTAGAGACACAGCAACAACAAAAACTCCTCTCAACTCACGAAGTTGATGCAGTGAACATGTTAGCAAAGAGTTGCATATTTACAGATCCAGCACATTTGGAACAACGTTAACATTCATTTGTAGTCACGCTTCAGGCAAAGGTAAGTCCAGTATGCACCTCCTTTTTAGCTCTCTTTTCCTCTCCACTTAATCCTGAGGGAAATATCTGGTTCTTCATCTGATGAATGCTCCACTAACTTAACCTGTCTGCCATTTGCTGCTGGGCAGGTGCCATGGGTTTAGAGCTTTTGCTGAATACAAACACATGCTGCTGCTGGAAAACAATAAAGTCATGTTCTGTTGAGCTGAGGGGAACTGCAGTCACTTGATAATTTTCTTTTGGTTTATCACCATGATAAACACCCTTCACATTAAACGTAGTCATTTAATCTACTGTTAACAGATGAGCACTGATTATTGCGATGTCAGTGAAGACGGAAAAAAGGATGTTGGTCCCCAAGTTGGGAGGCCTTATGAGCAGCCTAAAAAGAGAAGGTCAGATAATAGCACAGTTATTTTACAGAAACAGCACAGAGAAAGGAGTTCCAATCAAAAGAAGAAGAACTGCAGCCAGCACAGAAATGGAGAGAGAAGAACCAGAGATGGTCATTGATTATTGGACCTGCATGTCATCTTTTGATTTGCCATCAACAGAAGAAGATCCAAGTGAAAAGTGAAAAACAACACCAAGGAAACAGCAATCAAAGGAGATGGAGGTTAGATTTAAAAAAAAAAAAAAAATGGAAAGACTTAAAGTTAATTTTAACATCATGATCTCTGAATCAGCATATATTAATGATTCTCTTCTTCAGTCTAGAGATGTTTTAACTATTAATGTTTTTTATGAAGAAATGACTGAAAAAAAGAATGAAATCATAATAAAAGTTGATGAGGAGGAAATGTAATATCTAATCAATTTGTGACCTTGTAAATGGCTGTATAATGAGTATTTAGGGAAATTAAGAGCTCATGGAAAGTAGTCCTGTCCTCTGGGTTGTTGTTGCAGACTGTGGAATTTCTGACTTTTTGCATTCCTACTATCAGCCATCTCCTTCAACATTCAAGAGGCAGGTGAGTAGAGGCAGGTTAATCTTCACCACTTCATTGTGAGAGCTGGTTTGAACTCCTGTAGTGAAGTGCTAGGTAAACAGCAGCTTTAGAGTATTCAAGAGTTTTCTGCTAATAAGCTACACCAATAGCAAATTTTCATAAGATTGTTTGTTAGCATGAGAGCCTAAGTGCTGTTTCAGTCTTTTGCAACCCTTGCAACCATAGTATTTTATGGGAAGGATGAGAGAAAAACACGATAAAATGTTATCCTGGCAGAAAATGCTAGTGTTAATAGTGTTGCCATTTTTCAATAGTGTTTTGTTGTTCAAAAATGTGTTTCAGGAAAACCCTTGTGACAATTAAAGAGAATGTGACAGACTGATATAATGACATAATGACGGGAGGGGTTGGCTTCTATTTTTGTCTGGCCACTGCCTTTCAACTGTTTTCTATTAAATGGTAGGCAGTTAGAGCCTCAGCGGGGAGCGGAGATCTGCCAGTGGTGACTCCTGCTCGGCCTTCTTTCAGTATGTTATTCATGTGCCCTTTTCCTCTGCCAGCCTGAGGGAGGCAGGCCTGTTAACTCTGTGCCAAGTGAAGGAGGGCCAAGTGTCGTCTGGAATCTAGTTCATTGTCCCTCCTCCAAACGGAAAAGCTTTCGGGATGTGGTGTTGAGCATGCTGTGGGTGTCATGGTGTGCAGGCAACTGAAGCTTTTGCCCACATCGCCATAGAGACAGTAGTATGGACAGTTTTGAAAAGGACAAAACAAACCCCATCCTTGTTCCTCTTTTTTAAAGGTATTTTAAAACCTACGTTCAAGAGTTTACCCTCAGGGGCTCTGTAAGCCTTCAACTGTTAGTCACAAAACCTAATTCAGAACACTATATCACACACACCAACACACATGCATATACAAAAAATATGCACAGGAACCATAGCATAAGAAAACTGACTACTCTGGCAGGAGTCCAAAGACATCACACTAACTCATCTGTGTATGAACACTCCACTTCCACCAGGGAAGACAAAAGATGATACATAGGTTGATGTTCTCAACTGAATAAGCAAACCTACAGCATGGGACAATAATAAACTCCAGGTTCTACAGGTGGAGTTGAAAAACTTGTAGATGAATACCAAACATGATACAAAAAGGAAATGATTAGAAAGATATTGGATCAAACTTTCATAGTGACTGCCATCAAGTAATATCCAGCAAATCATAAAGGCCAGGGGAAAATAAACTACATAATACAAGGAAATGGTGGCCCTTTTATTTTTTTCATGCTATTAGTAAAACTTTGAAAAATCTTACCACTGTCGCTGTTGTCATCCACGAGGATGATCTCCTTGAGCAAGTGTGCCGGCGTATGATTGACCACACTGTGGACGGAGCGCAGGATCACTGACAGTGCCTCATTCACAAAGATGAAGACCACAGAGATCTGAGGAAGGTCCTCTGGGTACGTCAATTGCTTACACCTGTCAAGATGAATTCAGTATTAGCAAGAACTCTGTGTATCATTCAGTGAGAAAAACAAGCACTGTTTTCTGTGTGTGTGTTTCACATGAACAGTTAGCAAACACAACTGACTAGATCAGAGGCATTCTGGGTAACCCAGCTCACCCTCTGTGTGACGACCTGTGGCAGCTGGGCAGCTCCTTAAACCACCGACTCATACCACCCAGACAAAGCTCTTTGAATGCTCATTTGTGAACACTGCAATCACTGTTTAACAGTAGTGGAGACCCCAGACTGACATCATCATCCCCAGACTGTCAGTCACCTTCCCATAGCCGCATTCATTGTATGGCGCACTATTTCACTATCTATTTTTGGACAGTACTGCACAACTTTGTACATATACAGTGTGTGTATATTTTGTTGTAGTATTTAATTCACTACAGTTCATTTGTATGTATGTGTATATATTTTGTTTTTATTGTAGATTTTGTTTGTAGTATTTAATAGACTATAGTTTCTATTTTTTGCTACCTGTCCATTCCTGTACTTATTCTGTCCTGAGATGTTGCGACACTCGAATGTCCCCTCTGAGGATCAGTAAAGGAATATCTTATCTTATCTTAGATGTACTATATAGGTTTATTCACTGAGAGTTAGATAAGAAGATTGATAGCCCCCACCATATCTGTCGGTTTAATACAAAGCTATGGCTCTGAGGCAGTTAGCTTAGCTTAGCATAAAGCTAAAAGAACAGGGGGAACAACTGGCCCGTCCAAAGGTAAGAAAATGGACTGAATATCCACACACCAGCTCGTGTCTAGTCTTTCACTAGCAAAACTAAGCTAAGCTAGGTTAAACAGCTGCTGACTTCATATTTACTGCGCAGGTATGAATAACATTGTTTTTCATTGTAAAGCCCAGCAAACCCTTTATACAAAAATGTTATTATCACCAATTACAGCAAATAATTAATTAGTGGCAATTATTTACATTTTTTAAATCTAAATGCACTGTGTCATCATGACAGAAATTTTAGAATAGACAATGCATAAAAGACAAGTAAAATTAAGATAATTGCAGTTTTGCTGGAACATCTAAAAACAAAACAAAACAAAGCAACCCCCCAAAAACAAACAAACAAACAAACAAAAGCAGATAAAAACAAAACTCCTCAGTAAACCTTTTATAGTCAGCGAGAGATCCCTCCGATAATCATGCTAAAACATCTCTGTGTGACCCTCAACACACTTTCCAACAGTATAAGCCTTTTCATAGCATAGATTTTGATGTGTCTGGAAAAGTGCAGCTAATATTAATGATCCATTCCATTCAGGTGTGCCACTGAGCATGTGCAGTAGCAAGGTTCTGGAACACCTGCAGCTTGTGTGATGTAGACATGATTAATGTCATTAAATACAGCTGTGTTAAAAGTCAAATTGTTAACCTAGAATGGTCTGTTCAATGGAAGTAACTCAGCCTCACACTTTCCTTCGCAGGTTGGAGTTTAACATGCTTTTCTGCTTAAGAAGTGAGTAAAACGTTCAGTGTTACATTCCCAATGTATTCCCATGGTGCATGCAGCCTTACATTTCTCTCCAAAAACAAAGGGATGTATCCCGGATAACGTTTTCCTCAGTGCACCAAACCAACAAGAAAAGATCATTTGAAGGCCCACATCCATTTGATGATAAAGCTGCAGCTCCCAGACAGATGTTCTATGCTGTGCTGTGATTACTTCTGCAGTATAGCTGCCATACTGAAACCATATGCTGACCAAGAAGTATATTTCTCCAGGCTCAGGAAAGGAATGCTTTGTTTTATCTTCATTTGACAGGTTCATGACTAAGCAACATTTTGTAGCATACCCAGTGTTCTTGGTATTATAAAGAAGAATGTGCTCATGACGTCTTATGTCAAGTTTTTTACTTGCTGTCTTGAATTTCCCTCGGGATCAATAAAGTATCTATCTATCTATCTATCATCTATCTATCTATCTAAACCTAATACCAAGAGGGACACAGAAAGTTAATCCCAGTCTCTGTTGTCAAAAGGTATGTGCTTTGTATGTCCTCAGTATCACATTTTTGAGATAGAAAATAAAAAAGACACACACACACAAAATGCCAGTCATCCTGGTAGAAATTGCTATCCTCCACAATGCATTAGGCCAAGCAAATGAGTTACATATGGATGTAACTTTTAGGAGACAGAGTTACTAATTACTTATTAGAGCACTGCAGCAGCACACACACAACAAAAACTGAGCTTTATGTGTCTTGTGGATTTGTATGAGTGTCTTGATATTCTCCTCATCATTTTGTGTGTTTGCTTAGACTGTAGTATTCCAATTATGATCTTTTTTTTTTTTGGAATATTTTGTTTTTGCATTTGCATAAACATTTAGTGGATAAGCTCTTTTCCTGGTTTTGAGAAATCTTAATGGAGATCTGCACTCTGCTGGAGGAATCTCCGGCATGAACCCAAGTTTTTGATCTCTGTGTACTATTTGTGCACCTGCGTCCTCAGCTAGAGTTATGCAGAATGCAATTACCAACTACCAATTACTACAGTCATGTTAGTAGCTCTGTGAGGCTGTATTTAGTGCTTTGGGATAAATCCAAGCAATGCTTATATTAACAGGTATAATGTTTACAGTGTTCACCATAGCATGTTAGCATGCTAACATTCATTAATTAGCATCACATCTACCTACCACAAAGTACAGTTGAGCCTAATGGGAATGACTTTAGTTCTGCAGGTATTGGTCATAAACCGAAGTATCAGACAAATAAAGATTTTGATGTGACAATGGCGTTAGATCAGAGATTAGAAGATCACTGGAGTGATTATAATCCATCCTGAAATAGACAGCATGTTTGTAGTCTGACTAAAAAAAATTGATTGCGGTCATTATGTTCCTTCTCCTATTCATCCTCCATTTATTGACCTCTGTTAGCATCCAACTTGGTCTAATGCCTCCATGCCTTGATTTGATTTGATATGCGGACTGCTTGGTGACCTTTTTGGACATCTGTCATAAGAATCCTACATAATGTATACTCCATGTCATGCAAATGTATATACAGTGCATTCAGTTGATCTGCTTTGAGTGTCACCCTCACACACTTAACCTCAGCAATCCTGTGTTACTGTCTTCCACCGGTAATCTCGGGTCTGTCAAGCTTTCCTGTGATTTCCAGTAAAATACAGTATTTTCTCACAGACATACTGTGGCTTTGAAGTCAGAAATAACAGCGTTGACTGGACGGAAGCACTCAGTTGATTCCTATGGCAACTGTGAACGCACACACGGAACATCTTGTGAATTTTTCCACGCTGCTCCAATTAGACTCTGAACACAATAGCTGACAAACACATTTCACTTGCTTCTGCCTTTGTTTCTTCATGTTTTCACATATCTTATTCAACAGCAGCACTCATTATGTAGGGATAATGAGGTGGCTATTGTAATTGTTGTGGTTGAATTATTTACAAGAGATTTTGTCTGTAATGAAACACTTGTAACATTATTCCATATTAGAATATCAAATTGACATAAATCAACTATAGCGCAAACAAATCTATGTTTTCTTTTGTTTAGCTTCACTAAATCCTGTTAAATGCTTGGAAGTCTTTTTGAAACACCAAGGCAGAGTACTGTGAAAGACCCTGAAGTGACATATTACATATGCCAGATGAAATACCACTCACACCACAGCTGTTAATGAGACAATATATTGATTTGTCAGAATGCATCAGTCTCAAAGGGTATCACAGATTATTAGATATGATCGAGGCAACGGGTGAGGCTGAAATTCAGTCTCGAAAACTGTCTTGTCATCCTGAATCACAAATTAGTGCTGCCACTGCAAAGACCATCCAAGATACAGCAAACCAATCCTAAATGCCCAAATGAAATTGTGGTGCAGCATACAATTACAGTCCATGAGAAATGATGAGCACTGACCGAATTATATTAGACCATATATTATTTCTTTACACTGAAGCACAGAAAATTAAAACCTCAGCTTTACCTAGGTGGAGCAGTGCTGATGTTTTCCACTATGTAGTCATTTTTAGATATGAAACTTGATAGTGTTGGTATCAAAGTCAAAATTCTCTTGTGGCAGTGGTACCTTGAACAAATTTTGACAGTGCGTTCATTGCTCTTCCACCCTCGCTGTGAGCCATCTGAACTCTACCAGCGCTCACCACCAGCGCGATACCCCGGTGAACTGGGATGTCAGCAGTATCCACGGGGTCAGGCCGCAGGGGGACGACAACACAGCAGATGGATCCCAGTGTGGTGCTAAAGTTACGCCCTCCTATCTCCCCTCAATGGACACAGCCATTGGTTTGTGTGTGTGTGTGTGTGTGTGTGTGTGTGTGTGTGTGGCTGGCATGTGTTAGCAGGTTCTCACCTTTCAATGATGCAAATTGGCAAGAGAGGAACTAGCAATTATGTAGGACAACACAACAGATGGTATCTTATTTACTTGTGAAATTATATTGTAAGTGCTTTGCAGATAACAATAAAAATATGAATAACAAAGATTTGTAAAAAGACAAATTCTGCGCTTCTTTTGGGCTTCACTTTGCCCACTGAAATAGAACCCCTTACAATCTGAGCTTGTTGCTTTTAATTTTATTAGCATTTAAACAAATACACACTGTTGCCCTCTCCTTTACATTGTTAGTTAAATGTCTAAACTTTAAATGCAAATGGTATGTGTAGCCTACCGTGTAGAGATTATCTTCATTCATTTATTCATTCATAACATGAAAGTCTGTGGGGGATCAAGGGGCACGAATAGATTTTGGACATATTTACTAGCTGATAAAAAATTTTTCCATCCCTGTAAAGAAGACAGTGCTATAGACCAAAAATACTGATTATGGTCAAGTTCTATTTACTACAGCTCTTGTAGCTAATTAAATTGGAATATAATACAGGTAGAAGCACTCAGATACCTTCATTCATTTCTTACATGACACCTTATCTAAATATTGGCATTGATGTATAAGCCTGACAATCTGCTGCTTATAGTCTCACTGGCCAAATAAGCTAGTGCTTGATGGTCTGGATGGGGAAAGCTTAATTTCATGCACTGTTATCAATCACATCCATTACTGCAGCCCACATGCATTTGACAGCAGAGGTAATAAAAGGAAAACTAAACCACAGAGAGTGTTTATGATGGAGCACACTGTGTATGTCTATCTATACTTTAATCCGTGCTCTGGCACACTATTCGTAAAAGTAAATGCACAAGTGTTTTGATTGATAACCCCCCCACTGTATCATTTCAGTACTTCCATGTGCATTTATGCTCTCCCTCAGCAACTCCTTTGTTCCCTCTCACAGCTTTCTCTATTGCCTCTCTCAATCAGGCTCACCAGGTCTATAAATACAAAGACAAATCTGGTAGTGAGTTTAAGGTGGACTAAGGGGCACCGTGGCCCCCTTTGCAGAGACACCGCCATGACATGGCACATGTGCCAGACAAAGTTATGTATATTTCACTCTTGCTCTTATACGACTAGTGCAGAAGCTGTGTTTAATGAATATTTTGAAAATTTCAGAGGGTGCAAAGCAGTCTCAATGCTTCCAGTTGAGATGAGGGGTGAGGCTGGATTTCAGTATTGAGATTGTAAGGTGATGTTGTAGTTCCACTGCCCCAGTTACTGTATCCAATTTAGGGCATCGCTCAGCCTTAAATCTGTACCTGTCTGTAGTAGAGGGGAAGCCTAGTAAACCCATAACAGGATGAGCAATCGACTCATCTGTTTGTAATTGGACTGAGCTCACTGGACAGCGCTCATAATTTGACCCGGAACAAGCTTTGACAGAAACAGAGCGCTAGATTAAGATGCATTCCTATCACACCTCCCCCTTCTCCTCCTCCATCTCCATGAGCGTGCAGCCCCAGCCGCTCCCTCTGACTTTTTTTCCCCGCTGGCCACTCTTATTTGCTGTGAAATTTCATATTAACCTTCCATAACCCGTGCAGTGCAGGCAACACCAAAGCAAGTTTCCAATCCGCAAGCACTCCTCTCAGAGGAAGAGAAGATAATCGTTTGCCTTGTCATTTCTCAATCCCCCCCCCCCAAATCCTGGAGATAAACTCTAACACTGGAAAGAGCAACAATTTGCAGCAGGAGCTCCTGCACCACGAAGACCTTACGATCCCACTCTGCAGTATCAGACGCTCAGGAGATGAGGTAAGTCTGTTTCTTCAGCCTCCCTTTCTGGTTATCACTCACCCACAGACAGGCAAACACAAAAACGATTAGTCCTTGGGCAGACAGATCATCTGTTATGCTTCAATATAGTTTTGGGTTTGACAACTATTTTGACAAAATATAAATAAAATCTTTAGCAAAGTGACAATAGAGATATAGGTGTGAGAAGGTGTAACTGAATAACATAGAAAATCAGCCTTTCATGCCTTCAATTACATTTTTCTGTCAATGAATGACACAAGTTACATTTAAACTCATTTTGTTTCTTTTGTGGGCATCAGTAATCTTATCAGGCTGCCTGTTCGCATTGCGTTTTGTTTCTACAGCCCAATATGCTGTTATCATACCTAAGCCTCCCAAGGACAGTGAACGACAGGCTCAGAGTCACTAATATAGAGCCTACTTAAGTCCCTTGGCATCTCAGTTAAGAATGTCACTTGCAGAAGTGAAGGGCACATGAGAGAAATATATGCTAGCGGGCGGTGAAAAGGGATTACAGGTTTTTGTGAGAGAAACAATTGTGAGTGTAATTATTATGAATTGGTTTTGCTGCAGACAGACAAGTTTGAAAAGAGAGAGACTTGAGAATGTGCAGATCGTTCAGTCATGGCAATGGACTTTGCTTCCCTGTAGTCATCAAAGTCCTCAGCTCAATGACTCCTGTTCAATTAAAAGCCCATTAGACAGAAGGTGCCCGGTTCCTGCATTTAACCTCACTTCTGCAGTGCTGCAGTTACCTTTTGCCCGCAGGACATAATTACAGAAGCAGAATTAGGAATCAAAAATATGTTACTGCCTTTCATACTGTATGAAACCGAGAGCTGCAGCAGACGACAGCAGGGAGACAGAGGGTACTTTCACATCTGCAGTTCATTTGGTCATTTGGAAAAATATTAAGGATGCCCCGATCAGGATTTTTAAGGACTATCACTGATTTCCAGTTGCTGGAAACAGTATTGGCTGATGCCAAATGAATACCAGTTGAGAACAACTAGCGATTAGGTGTCCTGAAAAACCACACTGTTATAAATGACCAAAAAGTTGTTGTATTATATGGGCTGCTTCATTCATTCATTCATTCATTGCACTCATACAGAGAAACCAAATTCTGGGTACTGAAAGGAAGTCATACTGCATTTTATGTTCTCAAGAAATACTGATATTTATCAGTATTTCTGCAACTCAACAGTAACATGGTGTTACTGTGAACAAGAGTAACACCATAATATCACAAGGGGATAGCTATTATGTTGTCATTACATTTCATTCACTTTAGGAGGATGGTATCACCACACTGACATGCGTACCTGTTACCATGGTCACAAAGTGATTTTTGATGGCCCATGAGATCTCTGCCTTGACAGTTTATGGCCAGCAGATGGATTTAATAGATGCTTAGCTTTTGTCATATCATATCACGTAGCTACTCATAATATCCTGTGTTTGCTCTGTTTTAGAAGTCCTCACTATAGTCCTCACTGTAACTGGCAGTTACAGCACCGTGTCAGCTGTAGACACATCCATTTTGCGGCTGGGAACAATTCTCTGCTCTGAAGTTTCTCTTGTTTTTGCTTCAGTGACGTAAACGGAAAAAGCAAAGAAAACTATGTTACCACTTTGCACTGTATTGATTTCCATTGAGCTTCTCAACAAATGTATTAAGTCTGCATCATTCAGTATACCTACTGAATAGCTGTCATGGAATGAAGCTTTATCTTGTTTGACACAACATGTTTCGTTTTTTGCTCAGAAACTATGTGCTTATTTATATTGTCCTAGAAAAATATCCAGTATGTCAGAAACAGACACATGATGGTTTATTGCCTGGTCAAAGAAGTAAGACAAATCTTATGTACAGCACAGTGTATGACACAACCCATGAAACCATATGCGAACACACATAAGAAAGTTAGCACGATTTAAAGCCAGAAAAAAACTCTCAACTCTCACTTCCCTTTTGCATTTCGTCCCACTTTTTTGTTGAACTATGTGATTACAGAAAGGAATTTCCTAAAACCTTCCATTCCAGGGGCACTCTCAGTGAACTTTATTAATTAGCAAGCTCCTTTTTACTCTCCCTCCTCCCTCCCGTTCTACTCTCGTCTAATTTTTCTGGGAGTAAAAAAGAGCTCTGAACAATGCAGCATGTATGAAATGAATTGTTATCCCCACTAAAACCCTCAGAAACCTCTTCTGGCCGTCAGATTTCCTTTCAGTGTCTCTGCCTGTCGACCATTGTTCTTTGACGCTGTGTGATATAAACGCCAGTGGCAACCCTGATTGCCCCCCTTCTCCAGTCCATCTCCTGCAGCACTCACTCTATCACAGCTGTAGTTCACTCTAAATATAAAATTTATTTCAAAAGGACCATTAAGGCTGTTTGCCGGGTGTCCATTGGGTCTCTTTCAAAAAAAAAAAAAAAAGTTTCTTTTTATTGCAACATTAGCTCTCCAACTATCACCATAATCTTGTCCATGTCCTTTCATGTTAGGATTAGCCGTGTCTAAAGTAATTTTCTTTTGTATGAAACCTTGTTGCAAAGGCCCTGAGATGTCCTGTGGCCAGAGTGACTGTACTGCATTGACAGAAAGGGGAAAAGGAAGAATTAAGGAGCGTTAGGCAAGAAGACAGACAAAGAAGATGAAGAGTATTAAACAGGAAGTGAGGACAGCTTTTGAAGCGGCAAAATCTCCAGGGAGCATTATGATGTGCAAGGCAAGAGCCACGTAACGGGATGGAGACAGCTGAGGGTGTCAGTACTGTAGGCTCCTTTTTGGTAGCCTTGTTCACTTGTCTACTTGTAATGTCAGAAGTTTTTAAGTGAAACAACAAATGTCACTGAAAGATCAAACTCTTTAAAGCAAAGAGGAAAATGTATGTGATGCATCTCACTCTGCATTCAACTGTTTGGTTTTAACAAAGCAGTCTGTCATCAATGTGATTCAATGCAGTACATGCAAAGATATTAGAATTAAACATGACTGGTTAAGAGAGAAACTAAACTAATTAAATAAAGACTTGTATTGTATAGCATGTTTTTATACATGGGGAAAAAATAAAATGACTTCCACCAGCTCGGTTCCGATAGTCTGACTGTAAAAGTTTCACATACTGAGGAGGGTGGACTACAGTGTAGTAAAAAGACAGAATCAATTAAACCAGTTCAAATCAATTAGCAGCAATGCTAGCTCGCTGTCCTTGCTTGATACATAACCCACAGTGTGCAGGTCATAGCAGCCCCTCAACAGTCTTTACTGAGGAGGCACAGAGGAGTCACAATATTTAAGAAGTGGAGGTAAAGTTTACAACTTTACATATCTCCTGTATAAACACATTTCATCAGGGACGCTGGAGCAGAAAGGCTACTCTACTGAACAAAAAGGGGGTAACAAACAATTTCTCCATGGTCATCAACCAGTGAAAATGCTGATGTTAACAAAATGAATGCTGACCACTGCAAAATGGAGGTCAAACATAAGAGAAGTGTTCTTATTTGAACTTCTTGGCACAGAAAAATATGTTCATACTTCTTGAATGCACTTGTGTCATTTCGACTTTATGAAAGTTTATCACATGACATGTGCCAATGGTAAGCTGGGGGCAGTGAGGGAAAATTAATGTCATAAACCACCAGGTGTACAGGAATGGTCCCTGCTGGAAGCCATTAAAGTTACAATGGTGACATTTTCATTTTCCTGTTTAATACTGAAACCAATGAGAGGCCATATGACATTCCATGCAGCTCATCAGCACTGCAACACAAGGTACTGGGTCTACTGTTTTGCACAGTAAAATAGTCTTGAATAAAGAAGAAGAAAATATACAGCACTTTAGATTAAATGAAATAGCAACCCAATTTGAGTACTATGCTGCAATGATATTTTGATCCATCCACCAACCTGTCCCTGACATCTGTAGAGGACACAACAAATTCTCACTTAATGTATCCTCATTAAGTGCATATTGACACTTCTTTGTTGGACCATGTCCACACTTCTGCTGAATATATTGAGAAATAAATATGTGATTTTCTTATATGTCCCATGAAGGGAATTGAATCCAAATAGAGCCGGTAAAAACCTGCGGAAAAGAAGGTTTTCAGGCTTCATCACTTAACAAAAGCATAAAAATATCATGAATGTGCCATACACGTTTGACCTAGTCTGAGCTTGCAGAAAGTTCTTGTAAATTTCAGTAATCCTCCACACTTGAAGTACACAGTTTATCAATTCTGACTCACCTCGTACTCTAACTCAACCATTTTGGCATAGTGAATGTACTGGAGTGTCACTTAAATACCAATAAACACAAAAGAGGAAAAGGAGGAAAAAAACACTCAGCACTCAATAAAAATGCCAGTTTCCTGGCAAAAAGTCATGCTGTACATTGTGTGCCTTCCCAAAAATAGAACCCATCAAGAGCAGCGAGGATTAAACTGGCAAACCTTTCAGTTACAAGTCTCTTTAACATTATACAACCCTGCCAGAGGGAAAAACAGGTGTAGAACTGTAGATGGGAGGAGTACAGACATGACAGGAAAGAGAAGAAACAGGAGGTGTATATACTTTTTGGGCCTGTAGTCAGGGATGCTCCTGTCCAGAGAGATGCGGTCACTGAGCTGAGCGTTGTAGCCGTACTCCTCGTATTTGCCCTCAGTATCACGACTGTCCTCTCCCAGAGTGGCAGCAGCTCCCCCTTGGCCAAGGCCTCCAGGTCCCTCAACAAGCCCCATGGGCTTTGCCAAACCTGCCAGGAAAAAAAGATACAACATAAAGACATTCATACAGATGTACTTGGCCACATGTAGGCACACACACACACACACACACACAGAGAACAAGGAAGAGGCAGGTGAGAAGAAAGGCCATGCAGAGGGGCAGCTGACTGACATTCTAGCAGTGTGAGGAGACTGGTGTATGGCAGTTCTGAGACCCAGCCGAGCTCATCTATGGGGCATCATTACACTGTCTGTCAATGAAAAAGCTGCAAAACACCCACACTGACTCAGGCGTCACAGAAGCTGAAGCTGAGAGACACAGTGTTACAAGGGCCAACTTTACAATAAAGGCTAGAGAGAATTTCTGGTGCACAGCTGTAAGGATGGGTGGAAGGAACAAAGTACATGTCCTCTCTTCACTGAAACAAAGTTGTTTTTAGTGTACTTTGTGTATTTTTAAAAAATAAAAATAAAAATTAGTTTTATATAATAGACTAGTATTTTGTACTTTTAATATATTGTTCTTTGCTACATTTCAAGTGGCACAGAATTGTTGTTACAAAGTAGGAACTAAAATCAATTGAAAAAGTCAGGCCAAACTGTGTGTAAATGGAGCAGAAGAAAGGAACCACATCAACAGCTGCAACAGCTGAGAAGAACATTATGGTGTGTCTGCAGGTGCCGCAGGGCAGAGCCCCCATGTCCAGAGCGGACACACTCAGAGAGGACACACTCTGCACTCAGATAACACTCTGGAAAACATACATGTTCTAATGCCTAATGGTATACGTTCAACGGTGGAGTGTCAGTGACAGTGGCACCTGGGCTAGTTTCTATTCTGTCGACTTACATCTCACCTCTGCTCTCCTGTTCACGGTCACACCCATGATATCTTTTTGAAAAACATAATACCATCAGCACAGAATTTTCTAGAGGGTTTCCTATAATATTTTGGGTATATATCCGATATTTTGTCTGTCCAGCGACAACACTAATGTCCAAATGCAGTTTTCAATGAAAAGCTCCTCTTGAAAAGTATTGTACAAGCACCATATCAAATGTATCAAACTTGGAGCTATCGTCCTGTATCAAATGATGTAGCCTGGTGATGCTTAGGACACTTTAGATGTGACATATGGTTAATACTGTGTGTGCGTGTGAGTGCGCACATGTGCTTTCTAAAAAGGTAAAAGAGGAAAAGTGTTCACATCAAGGCTCCTCTTCAGCTTGTTTTGTGGTGAATGAGAGCCAGTCCTTGGTCAATGCCATCATGTTATGCTCCTTTGGTCTGACACAACTAAATTCAGCCCCGGATGTAATGTGTCACATTTAAAATATCTCTCTGCTCTCATTAAAATGACTCATGGCTGTGATTTAACAGACCATCACTTTGATACTGTGTGAATGAAATTTTCAAAAAGGGAAGGAGACAAATGGGGTGCGGTGTCAAAAATGAAATCTTGGCTGATGAAAAAAAAACAAAAAGCCAGTTCGCTGATTCAGACCTCTGAGGGACTGTGCGAAAATTATTTGGGTCGGCAAGCAAGCTGAAACTTGACTTTTTTCAAAAGCAAGAGCATGATAAATATATGTTTTGTTTAGAGAGCTTTCTACTTTCTACTGAACCAAGAGTTCACGAGTTAGTGTATGAGCACTGTTAATGAATGTTAATGAATGAAACGTGGGACAGACACCTGCTCTGTCCTCTATGGTAAAATGAACTATTATGATTGTGCTACACGGAGAAGGCATGTTTTCCATGTAACCATTGGAATATTACGTATTTTGTTGTAAGTATTGCAAGAAAATAAATAAATAAAATTTAAATCTGAGGCATGGAAAAAATGCCAAAAATTAACATAAAGTATATACATCTGTAATGTGTCTAAAGTTTAAAGACTTTGTTAAAGAGTTTGGTTCAACAAAAGCATATGGTCAGCTTTATTCATATCTGTCTCTGCTGACTTGTCTATTGTTTAACTATTTAAAATTCCGTGAAACTGCAGGATAATGTCAGATAATTGTTATGCATGCCAAGCTTCCACTGTGGCCTCCACAGAAAAATCGAGCTGCGTCTGTTCTCCATATCAACAGATGGACACACAGACAGTAAGTAAACAGCGCATACCAATGAAGAGCTCAGCTCTCAGCTTCACCCCTCCAGGAACTGAGGAGTAATCACCATATTTGGATGGCCTCAAATCCTCGGGTGCTACTGAAGATTTGTAATTGGAGCTGAATGGTTGCGAACTGGCTTCTCCCGTGAGAGGGATTTAGCATGGCCTGCACCAGCCAATGTGGTGGCATTTTGACAAGTATGGGTGGGGTTCACGTCACGGACTAGCCATCTGGCATAGCGGCCCATGTCACACAATAACACAGATACCCTCCAGAGCCGGAGACTCGAGTCTGGAGGGCCTCTCTGGCACTGCGTGAGTCTTGGAAGCAGGACAATGCCTGCTGGCTTTGTTTTCTGGTCGCTGCGTTATTTTCGCTTCCCCTGCTTTCAACTTCCTGACTGAAGGAAATTCCACTATAGGAAGAGAAGGCTGAAAAGCTGATCCACTGTTGTCTGTCTGTAACATTTCTACATAAGTTTAAAGACCCTACAGTGAATTGATGTTGTTTGGAAGTTTTACAAATCTTGTGTAGTGTTTTGTCTTTGTGTAGATACTGATGAAAATCCTGCTTTGATAATGCCTGGTGTGTTATATGAGAGAGATATGAGTTAAATCACCACCCCTGGTTCTGATACATCTTTTATGCTTTCTCCATTGTTGTTTTTAACTTGTAAAAATTGTTTGGACGAAGACAGAAAGTCATACAAAACCTGAAATAAATGAAAGTAAATGAAGTAAATTAATCAATAGCAAAATTGAAATATTTCTCTTATACTGCATTTTTGTTGTTGATTGATTGTTTACAAACAAAAAATAGAAGCTTTTAATGCAATGCCTTGAAAGGAAGAATTGGACTGTGTAAATCTGTGGGGGTTATTCCCTCTACGAGTTAAAAATGTATGTAAACATGATCCTGTAAGGCACTTTGTATAAAAGCACGCAACAAGTTGGCTTTTATGTTCTGGTCAAAAAAAAAAAAAAAACAAACCAAAAAGCCCACTAACAGCCACCGCATCACTACGCCACTTACTGCAGTGCTGTGACAATTGCAAAGGCACAATGACCACTGATTTATAAACTAGATTTAATTTATAAACCACCTGTAGTATTTGACTCAATATTACTACATCTTACTTCACTATTTTCGACGTGAAATTCACCCTCCAAATGCCACATTAGCACTTTCATCATCTCACTTCGAGGCAATTTCAGTCCAGCATCTGTTTCCTCCACTCGGCATCAGCTGGATGTGGATCCTTGAAACGTCAGGTGCCTATCTGAATCTCATTGTGCCTGTGTATGCATCTGTCTCTGTGTTCGTTCCTCACAATCCATTTGTCCAAATCCCTCTGACATGATACATTAAATCCATAACAGCTATAAATTATACAGCAGCCTTCAGAATGCGCCTGATTTGGCCTTTATAAGATAAAGTTTCAGGTTCAAAGATGACCCCATTTTTAATGAATGATTTAGGAGCAAGAGTGGATTTATATGTGTCCAAAGTGATGCAGCGTGAGTTCTAAATATTGATGGTGAGGGGAGAGTAGGGGATTTAGTGATCTTTTTAACTCCACCTAGAGAGGTTGAAAGCCATCAAAGGCCAAAACAAATCTATGAAATATTGAGAGCTGGGAGGAGTGCTTCATTAATTCTGGCAGTGCCACTCATAACAGCAGCAGGCATGTCAGGAGGATAACAACGCTAATTTGGAAACTGCTAGCACTAGACCCTTCAATTATCTCTTAACAATGAATTGTTGTACTTCTGCAAAATTTGAGCCGTGCAAGAGCTTGCACGACAGTGCAGGACACAGATATATAGAGCATATGTTCATAAACAGCACGAATTGCAGAGGCAGGACATTAAGCTCATCTTTGACCCTTTTAGCTTCTTTGTTATCATGCTTTATTCATTCGCTTTTCACATAAAAGCCACATATTGTATTGGCTTAAAATTGCAGACACATTAAATAACCCATTAAAGCCCCCTGAGCCCCCCTTCATAGCTTCAGTCCGGCTTTCCCAACCTTTTTGTAACACAGACACTCAACCGTGTTACAAAACTGTGCTGTTAATAATTTAAAAATCATAAGATGCTTAAAATATCATGTTTTTGTAAATATCCCCATATTTTTTACTTTGTATATTTTTAGTCCACTTATCTGCACCTTTATTTAGCTGTCCTTGTGCTGACCACGAAAATTTCCCCGGGATTAATAAAGACCTATCTTGTCTTATCTTAACCATTGTCTTTGACTGTATATGGCCTTGTTGGACTGAAAATGCATTTTTGGTGTCAGCGTGACTCTAGCATGTGTTTTGTGTGTATTGTTAACAATAGAATAGAAAGAATCTAATATTTGTAATTACTGGGAGTGCAAAACCATGCTACGGGCTGTGTCGGTTAATTTCACACATAATATCAGTATTGTTAAACCACAGCTTGTTGAAAATTAATCTACTCCTCCTTTCATCTGTCTATGTCCAGTTGCTTTCTACTATTCTTTGAGTGACTTTAGCTTCTTGCAGACCATACACAATAACATCAAATTCAAAACACATACCTCAATAATCAAATAAAAGTATGCTGGTATGCTATAATAGCTGAGGTGTGTCTGAAGTGTCTGGCTCTCTTGCATATTTCCATGCATTTCTAAGATGGTAAATCTATGATAAATTCAATTCAGTTGGTTTTGGTTTGAATTGTCAAGTTTTTTAATTTTTAGATAACAGCTTTAAGGGTTTCTTAAATATATCAATATAATGGAACCAGACGGCACTTTTCATGTGGTGCTCAAAGCACAAAAAAATGCATTTGATGAACTCAGCAGCAATGTCTCAAAAATCATGACCTGGTTTCTCAACATAATCCACAGACCTTGCTGTCAGATTTTACATGTAGGATATTTTTTCTACCAAACTTCATGTATCACTTTGCAGAAGGAAACATGCATCTCATGGACAAAGGGTTAATGCTTGTGACAGGACAGGATGTAAGCATTAATGGCGTCCTCCTCGGCTGAGATGTAATGCTACCTTCTCATCCCCAAGTAGAAGACTTAAAAAAGCAGAAACATCCACAACCAATATCTCTGAAATACTGCAGCCCGCTCCAAAAAAAAAAAATGCAGATAAATCTAGGATAATACTACTACAGGTAAGAGGGGAAATATATATATCATGATTTTTGGGTGACCCGTCCCTTTAGATGTCGAGCCACCAGTGCATAAGAAATCTGTAAGTTGACCAAATAACTGAATATCAAATATAATGCCTGTATTTGTTCACATTTCAGCAAAGTCATGCTGCATTACAAGCTGCAGATGCTAACAAAATCTGAATCTGATGACTATGACATCAAGTTATATCTTGTGTGAGTTCTAAGTCAAATTATGGCTGAAGGTCAATCAAGAGAGAAAAAATAAATTACTGCTCAAATTTTAATATGTCTGTTCAGAGTAATTAATCTGTTCATAACTGAATATTGTATTTTTAGTTTGTTACATCTTTGGTATAGGTTGTAAATATCTCAAAATGTTTTTTTTTTTTTTTTTTGTCCAAGTGCAGAGAGGCAATGAAAATTCATTTTCAATATTAATTATCCAGCCAGGCATAAAGGCTTAGGCTTGTGTGTCCCTCCTTCATTGGATCTCACCATTAAATGTTAGTAATGTAATCACAGGATGACTCGAGGCAAACAGTGTAAATAAGAGGAATTCTCGCTCCATCTGAAATAGCCATTATTGTCTGTGGCTGACTACTGATTGTCAGGTTAGCAGCCTGAATTCATTACCGTGATTCCTCAAGGCTGAGCTGAATTGATTCTTATCTGTTTTCTGAAACAGTTTTGTCGACCAGAGCCTCATCTCCATATCATTACTGGAATATATTTCATTTCATCAGGCTTCACCGTGCTGTGATGTGGTGTCCCAGCAGCCGCCGCCATCACATACTGCACAACATACAGGCACACTGCGATGTGTATCATTAAGATACAGTCATAGCATCAAGTGTGTGTCAGCGTGGAAGAGAGAGAGTCTGACATTTCCCATCATCAAGTCTTGCCCCAGCAAGCTTACCATATAAACAGCGTTGGTTTCTTTGCCATAATTGAGCATTATAGATAAGAAGCATATCTGGTGCTGCAGCCGGGCCTGTGAGGCTGCCATCCCATCAGCACCTACACTCTGGGAGAAGGCTGGGAGTGACATGCATGGCTGATGACAAGAGCCTCAGTAGGACCGTGAGCTGAGGGACAACGGCCAGGTTCAAACAATAACACATCCAGCATCAGTCAGAGCAGCAAACTCAACAGTTCTTTCACTTGTGAATGGTAATATCTGTTTTTAAAGAAGCTTATTTTTAGAACATTTCCGCTTCTGGTGACAGAATAGTCAGCCATGAAAGGAAAGTCAGGCAGTTACATTTGAATCTAATCCAATTTAATTTAGTATGACCTTAAGAAAATCAGAATGAAAATTATCATTACTATTTTTTTTAATTCAATAGACCATTCTATTTTTACATATCTTAGCCTTGAAATTAATGGTTCTCTATACCTGTCCTCTTAACAGCAATTGTAATTTAGGAACCACACCTCAGCCCAGCAGGTCTGTCAAGCTCTGCATACCTTCTCATCTTGGAGTGGTGCACATGGAACTGTACTGAGCACAAAAGTGTAACAAATGGATTAAACAGTATCTTTGGTTGTCTTCCAAAACTGCAATGGCATACTGGGATATTTAGCCAAACATGTTGCTCAATATAGCATAATAATTGTACACTAGTCAGTGCTTATGCGGCAAGTTCTTAGTCCTGAGCTAAAACAGACAATGTTATGTTAGAACAAAATATCTTAGACTTTTCCTTATTATACAAGGTCTAGATCTATACAATAACCCAAAATATGATTAATTTATAGGGAATATTTCACAAGCATTTAGTTTAAAAACGGCTGCAAACATTAAGAAGGCATTTTTAATCGATTCAAGGAGCTAATGTTAGCTTAATTCTCTAGCTGGCAACAGCCAATAAAAACTAACAATTGCCATTCTGGCAGGTAAAATTGAAGGTTTCAGTCAGAAATTATAAAGGTACTCAGGTCTTCCTCTGTCTAACATCAAGGATCCATTGATTCAGAAATAACTAAGAATTTCAAGTAGTAAATCTGCCATTTCTTTTTATGATGACCTGCAATATGTGCTATGCATAAATGAAGAGGATTAATGAATTACTTCACCATATTTTTCTCTGCACTAATTAAATACCAATACATTATGTTGAATATCTACAGCTTTGTTCCAAATTTTCAAATCAATATTGAACTTTAGATATCAGTCAAACTCTTACTTTAAAAAAAGAAAATATGCATTTCTATCATTTTCTAAATAGTGGCCACTAATCTTGTTTCTATATAGTGTTTATTATTCACACTGGCAGGGCTTCAGCAGGTAAGTACCTGCGAGGAGGTATTTGCTGGTTCAAATGCAGTACCTAAGGTCAAAATTCTGCTTCATAAGCTTGTTAACAAGCTTAAACCCCCCTCATCTGATTATCTAAAGATGGTGGCATCCATGGCACAACAGTGCTGCTGATAACCCTTATGTTGCTCATTTCTGCACAGAATGGTCTGCTGATAATGCTTGACCGTTGTTTTCTTGTTGGGAGTCTGGTGACGATCTATCAGACAGCCATAAAAGAGAATTCTGCGACTTGTTTATGTCCTTCAAATCTAATTGGACCTTGCTTCAGCTCCCACAGCATGCCATTGGTAGGCAATAAACAACAAAGGGAATGGGCAATTACTTCATATCGCTGCCGGACATGGTAATAGTTATTGCCACACTGAGTCCTCCTCTCACCAGTTATTCCCAGTGACCACGGAATACAATTTGAGCTCTGCGCGCAATTTTAAAAAGGGGCAGTGATCTGGGATATAAGGATATGATTAAGTATGTCATTAACGAGCTCAAGACAAATCATGGAGGGATTGTGGCAGCAAACAAATGTTTCCAGTATGTGTGCACTCCTTGTGCACATTGCTGCTGTCAAAGAAAAATTAGGAAACTGCAACTGATCTCTTTTTCTATCTCAGGCTTGGATTGCACAGAAATTGATATGTGGCTGTGGAGTTTGTTTGGAAACTGTAAACTATTTTTTTTATATTATTTGGAATTTATCTAATTTATTTAATTCATTTTAGACTCGCACCTAATTTGCTTTGATTCTCTTCTTTCCTATGTTAACTGGCAGACAGGCAGCAGTGCCAGCGTTGCACTTAGTTCATTGCTTCTTCCTCTCTTCAACCCATAATAGACTATTACTCTCTCCGCTTGTTAAAGACCTGCTAATTGTAATGCAGCTATTTCACTGTGTTGCAATAGTCAGTTTTGAGAATCATTTATGAAGTTGATGTGAAGTTCACTAAGATAAAACAACACACAAAACTGCTCTGGCTGTGTTAATGTAGTCTAAGAGGTGGTGGATGCCCTTTAGCCAACACTCAGGGGAAAGGTCAATTACTGGTTATACTTACCAAATAAAAAATGCAATTCAGATTTTAAAATCCACCCATTCAAACTGGTATGAGACAAACTGAGATAATTCATGTTTATTTAGTAGATAAGATTTGTTTTTCTCAGTGATACCGGGAATATACTGGATTAGTTTTACTCTCTCAGTGTAAAGCGAAGTGACTGAGAGGGTGCATTGTACTTTTTGAAAAGCATTGCCTGCTGGATGTATGCCAGATGCCAAATACAGCTCAAAGTGACCCTCAAATAGCTTCCAAAGTTAGGAAATAATAACAAGATTTTGCAAAACAGTTGTCCTGTTCGGGGGCATAAAGCTGTTAAACGTCCTTAACTAGTCACTGTTGAGAAAATTGTCAAATGGACTGCAAAATCATTTTCTCTGGATCTTGCACTGAGTTAGAATGATACTGTATCTTTACCAACCAAAGGGAAATGCTTATATTTTCACAGTTTTCTAATTTCTTTATGTTCTTCAGTTGCGGGTTTGAACAGTTTTCAGGGGGCAGAATTGTAGTTAAAGGGGCATTAAGATATCTGTGTCCCCTAATGGTGATCAGCATGAAATGAACCTGCCTCTTCCTCCACAGTCCCCCTACAGCTGGACCTATTGCAGTCTGTAATTTACACAAATGTCACAATTTTCAGAAGAGAATGGTAATCTAAATAGAAATGGACTCTACTGAATTTTTTAGTACTGAGTTAGTAACTACTTGCTAAGCTGCAGCATTCCAGTATACTGATTTTTTATCATATGGCCTGTGAACAAGACAGTTTAGCTTAGATGAAACATAGCAAGCTCAAAACACGTCCCTCATTACTGTTGAATGAATTGGTTGGAATATTTTTAGTTAGCTCTGATCCCTGTGGGTAAGGGGTTTTATTGGAAAGTTGAGTTTGGGCTAGAATATATTTAATAACATGTTTTAGTATATATTCTCAGAAGGCAGAAATTAGAAAATGCAGCAAATTTAGCAGTCACAGAGTCATTGTAGTTCAACAAATCAATCAGCCCCCAGATGTGTAGGATGTGTGTGTGCGTTGTGTGTATGGAATTCCCACACAACATCACTCACATCATGTTAAGGTATACCACAACAGCAGATAAAATAGTATGACAAAATGGTAACTGTGATCCCACTTTGCCTCAGTATTCTCTGAGTGAGCACTGGTCAGTCAAACATACATTAACTTCAGAAAATGTATTTCTTACATTATAACGATTGCATGCAAAGCAGTTAGTGGGAATCTGTCCAACCTTTTTCCCCTCTCAGCCATGGGATGACCAACCTCTTGTTTAGTCTTTCAACCTACTTTAGTAGACAGACATTCAGCAGGAAATATCAGATACTAGTAGCTCTGATAAGTAGAGCAGTTTTGAAGTTATTAACACTGAAATTTAAAATATTTTTTTTAGTCTCTCTTTCACTGTGTGTGTGAAACCGAGATGTGCATATTTATCAATTTTGGCATTTCAAACGACTAATCAGCTTATTCAGATAATAAATGTATGTTGCAGTTAAAGCCCACCACTTACTTTGCCTGCATCAATAAAATAACAAAAGTATTGATTCATCAATCATGTAAACAGTATTTGAATAAATGGAATTTAGTAGATGGGGCGTGATTCTAAAATGAATTTTGAGATTATAACAACTGTGTTTGCTTCATTAATGTTATAAACACTGATGTAATTAACATATGGATTATGTTTTGAAGTCAGTTATTAGATAATATAACAATATATTTATGTAATATAATATTGCATGTACTGTACCCAGGTCTGTCTTTCCAGTTGTCTATGTGAATGATGCCAAATGAATACCTGATTGTACCTTCAACATCAGTTGTGACTGTGCTTGATCTGCCACAGGAGAATAGAAACATGAGGAAGACAGTAACCTAACCTGATTTTAAAGAAAGCTGCTGGACTGAGGAGACTAAATCCGCCCCACAGACTAATGGCCATGTAATGAAATGCAAGTCTGTCATACTCTTATATAGCCAGTCTCTCCTTCAAAACTCCGACAGCTTGTTAAATCCAATATTTTTCACCAGTGGTGCCTCCAGTGAAATGAGCTGCAGTGGAGAGACAAACTTGCTCTGAGTGGGAGTCCGTACAGATCTACAGACATCAATACTGAAAGCATAGGTTATATGAGAAGTTTACAACAAGTCAATTATGGGCTGGGAGGTTGTCACATTCTGATAGGCTGTTAAAGTAACAGCCCAGTAAAGTCAACACAAACGGTATAAGCACATATAGCAAGTATTGCACTGTAATACATCACCCTGCTTCATTAGCTTCTTAACAGACAGTGTCAGTGCCGCACAAGCACCAGACCTATAAGTACCAAGGCTGGAAAATATTAGAGTTATGCTTCAGGTCTTATGGAAAACTCACCTCACTGCATGACCCCTGCAAGTCCTTTTGACTTTGGAAGACAGTTGGGCCAATTAAGCAAAATGCTCTTGCCCAAGAGGGTATAGCTACAGTGCATGAGGTGTGTTTGCATTGGTCATTATTTGCCTTTTAATGACGATGACCACTCTTTAAGTCACAGATTTTGCCCGTGTTTTAGATTAGGAAGACAACCAAGTCGTGTCCTACCGTTCAGCTGATTGTAGACCACATCCTCCAGCCTCTCCAGCCTCTGGAGAATAGACTGCCTGTCCGCCAAGTTGGAAACTTTGCCATTCCTGGCTCGCAGTCTCTGGTCAGAAAGACGCCCTATTTGAATGAGCTCCTCGGATCTGTCCTGGATCCTGCAGTAGACCGAAAACAGGATAATCCCTACAAACACCAAAATGTTGACGGTCAGCAAAGTTTTGATTTTGCGTGCCACAGCCATGAAAGAATAATATTGTCTGGCTGACTCAGTCAAGCCCAGCAGCTGTCCGTGTGTGGTGGCCTGTTTTGCCACCTTACTGTGTATTCCACGAGGGTGATTTTCTGCACGGTGGATAGAAGGTCAACTAGTAAAAGCCCCGGAGGAGCCGACGAATCCGTTCAGCACCACGGACAGCTCAGGAGGCTGCGCTCACTTAGAGGGGCATCGCACCCGTCACATGGAGGTTCAAGGTGGGGAAAAGGTTGCTGGCGGCCACGGCACCCAGCTCCAGGCGGCGAGCGACGCTTTTACGGTCTTCACTAGCCTAGAAACAGCTGCACACGCTCTGCCGTCGTTGGAACTACATACTACAATCGAGAAATGACGCCAGGGGAGGCATTCATCCTCTAAAACAGCCTACGGCAGTTGCAAAACATCTCTCCTCCGCAACGTGACAAGTCGCCAGTTCCTTAGCCCCAATATGTCTCGTCCATCTTACAGGAGATACACTGCAAAAACCGCTCGTACGGGAGCATCCTTCTGGTATCGCCGCTTTTCTGTGACATCTCCCTTTTCAGAGGCGTTGTGGTCACTCAATCCGTCCCGCTCTGCAAATACAAACCCGAGGAGCTTATGTCCAGAAAATACGTGCATGCTTCATAAACAAGGCGGTGTTTCTCTCTCTCTCTGTGTGTGTGTGTCCCTCTCTCTCCCTCGCTCTCTCTGTCTCTCTCTCTCTCTCGGTCTCCCTCTGTGTCTCTCGCTCCTTGTTTTTCTTCCGTCAGTCCATAGTTGTTCCCCTTGTCGGCGGTGCAGAGTAGGATGAGTTGAGAGCAAATTTGCCCCCATATGCGCTGGGAGAGGTGCAGCCGGACTCTGGCATACTGTCTCTCTCCTCCCAGCCTCTGCGCTCTCTGTCAGGGAGGAAGAGCCGCCGCTGCGCTCTGACGTTTGGAGGCACAATCATGAATATTCAGGAGCCCTGTTGGTCTCGCAGGATAAAATAAACAGCTATGAACGCAGCAAATACTTCCACTCGGTAGAGCAGCCTCTTCCCCGTATCAATCAGTGAACTGTGCAAAATATGTGCGGGGACGTGTTAGCAGATTTTTGCTATCTGATCCGTAACGCGAAGGTTAACAGTTTCCATCTCACCTCTAATACCACTGCCAGCAGCAGCTTTAAGCTTTATGCTTCGCATGCATGTTGCATATAGGTTTTAATTTGAATGTTATGCAACTGAGTCTGCATACATGCATGGTCAACCTCAGGACTGTAATCATCCTTTCCCCGAATTGCATGCTCGGATGGAGTCTCAACGCCATCATATTAGAACTAACAAACATATCCCGCACCGAATAAATAACCTATTTTTCATCAAACCCACTGGGACAAGATGAAGCATTCGTTTATATTTCAATTACAACCACCAACAGAACAGAAGTTATACTTTCATCAGCAACAAATCCTCCTGACATTGGAGCCCACGCTGTTGGCTGGTATCTCCAAAATGCAGCACTGAAATCTCACGAGCTAAAAACATGTATCTTTAAGGATAAGGGCAGTATAGACCACAGTCATTCAATAATGATTCTCCCCATCAGCAGCCAGTTAAAATCTCTTGCTTCTCACAATGCAATATACTGTAACCACCTTCCTGCCATGCAAGCTGGACTTCAGCTATTTCAAATGAATTATAGCTTAAGTAAATCACGTGCATACGTCTCGCTGTGTACCTTTACTTGATTAAGAAAACCCAGACATGGCACAATCTTCCCAAAGCACTTTGATCCCACTTCATGCCCACCAGAGGACCTCAGATTTATCCTCTTCAGTTTGTTTGCTGCTCCACTATAATTAGATGTTGCCTTAAAAACCTTATGGAATGTACAATCTGCACCTCCTTGTCAGAAGGCATGGTACAAACCTGACCTTAAATATTCTTATACTTCAATGAATGCCTTGATCTTACACATCTTCAGGATGTTTTGTTTGTTTGTTTGTTTTGAGAGATTCAAGAGCTTTTAGTTGAAGAGGAAGTTGAAGTGGACACCAACTTAACTCAAGAGGGCTGAGAGGATCCATAGTCCTGCAGTCCAAACCATGGTTACATGTGGGTCCTTGAGGGTGTAGACGGAAACTATGTGAAATCATTTAAAACACCACAGTGATCATACTATTCTCACTGTTACACTGTTACTGATACTTACTGATACTTACTTTCTTATCATCAACCCATTGCTTTTATGGTTGTAGTCCACGTGCTTCTTCTCCAGCTTCACAGCTCTTGGTTTCTCAGGTTTTTGTATGACATTTACATTTAAAATGATTTGCTTTGTATGCAGTGTTTAATTAGGATTCCTGCTGCACACAAGTCCCATTACAAAAAGGTGCTGATTTAATTCAAGGTCTGCAGAAACAGACAAACTAGGGAAATCAGTGTTGCAGCCACCTCAGCCACCATGCGGGCCTCAGCACAGCTGCTTATATAGCAGCTCACTGCCCCCTACGCACCTATATAGGACTCTCTGAAGGCTTCTGTTTTCTACATTCAGCGCCCTGCATGCCTCTGTGACTGCAGACAGTGGCACTCAAGTGTTTTAACCATATTAACCTGGGTCACTGCCAGCTGCACCTTAGTCATCCCACTCAGTGTTTCAACATAAGCCACTTGAACATATTCAGTGGGAGGAAGCAGGCTGGATGGAACTGTGTGTGTTTAGTACTGCTGCAAGACTGCCAGAAAAATCTACAGCCTTGTATTCAGCTCTGTGTTCACACGAAACATAAAATCATGGCTTACACAGTAACTACCATGCAAAGAGTGAAACTCACTCAAATTTTGCGTATCAATCAGTCTCCTACCTATTAATCACAAAATACCATTGTGCTGATAATATCTTTGAAGTTGCCGTGTTCATCATGATGAAATAAGTCCAATTGAATATTGATCAGTGCAGGTTTAAAAAGTGACGAACTGATATATGGACCATGCAGTAAATACAGATAGGTAGAAGCCTAGAGACATCTTAGTCCCAAAGAGGATATTATCCCCTGTAAAACCTTAAGTAGTAAATGCTTGTTGAGGACCATTTAGTTTGCTACACTCCAGTGATTTTAGTACACTAGGCATTCTTGTCAAATGAAGCTGCTCTTCACTGTTTGGTTCATAAGGGGCTGACATGGCCAAGCAGATTGAGTTCAGACGAGATGCCGTTAAGCAAGGACAGCCAGAAGTCAACAGATCTCACACACTGCTTTTCAAGACTAAATTGAACAGTAGAGTGAAAGATCAAAATAACTTTTTGTTTTGTGTTTAAGTAAAGACATTATATGTACAATATACCACTCTCTGTTTGCAAGCACACAATTTAAAGCTGGCTGCTAGCAAACAAAGTAGTGAATCAATGAAATAAAACACTATTTCTTGATTGACAGTGCTTACAATCTAAAGCATGATAAGCACACCAAAACCTGAGCACAACCATTCAGATTTTGTGCGAATACAAATGAAGTGCAGGTTTCATACTTTCCCTGTGTGACTCTGCTCAGCCTGCCTGTGCCTAACTCACACAGAACTGCAGCTTCTTATGACAGACCAAAAGACAGAGACAAACAAATTTGGTTGTGTATACATATATGTCCATACATTGTTTTTTTTAGGAATTTGCTACATATTATACTTTTAACATTTCATTCAGGTTTCAAATAACCATATGTAAACTACACGTCCTTGCTATAAATAAAAATGTGTTCTTGAGCCTGCTGATATATTTTAATAATGGAAAGATCTTGTGGTTTCTTTAAGAGTAAAGTAGTTTGTATGCAGTAAAATGCAAACTAATAATGCTAATAAGAACTACTGAGCACAAATGAAAATATGCAATATTTAAAAAGTAAATTATTAAAGAGTGTCTAACTGTTGGGCAGGGTAACTTAACTCAAAAATATGCAAGGATGTTTATTTCCTCAGAAAAAAAGTTGTGTGCTCCCAAAGTACATATATAACAATCTAATTCACAACAAGCTACATCAAGGTCAGTGTGACCACTGTGAAAAGAAAAAAAAAAGCAGCTGACAGATCTGACGCAGCAGGAACAGCAGTACTGATGTACCTTAGCAAATAATCCATGTTTGTACCTGATCAGTCACAGACTTGCTATGCTGCTTTCATAATAAAGCACCCACTCTAAGACACTCGTTGGTCACTAATGTAGTGCTGTCTGCTCCACTGCCAGAGCTAAGTTCATACATTATCACTTTGACCCCCAGGCTAACAGCTAAGCCCCAGTTCTGTCTGCCTTAACTTAGCTCATTCACATTCCACCTCCAGTCACTTCTCCCCACTGCACTGCTGTGCGAGCTGTTGATTTGCCTAATGCCTTAACTAAATTAGAATAATAACCCTGCGGCTGGAATATGTGGTGTTCAGCTCCAGGCAAATTTTTACATGTTTTTGGTTTTTCTGCAACATAGAGGAGGTAACATGGGGGGCCAGCAGCTGAATGTTTATCAGAGCTGGGGCCTCATTAAGACACAATGTGCTTCTTGACCTTGGCAGACAACTGTGGCTGTACCTGCATCACTCATTGGCACCCCAATCACAACACCAAACACTTTTTTCACAAGAGGGAACAAGACAAACTTTGAAGTTAAGGAGACAAAGGCACATGTCAGCAATGCTTACATGCACATGTTGTCAAACAAAACAGTAACAAAAATTATCAGTGTAATAGCTTCCAAAACATTCAGCTGGAGACTGAGAACATTAAACATCAAAATGTCAAAGTGAATTTAACAGTGTGAGCATAAGCCTGTCTTCTCGATGTGTTTGTATTAATGGAGAAGAAGCTCTCAAGATGCTCCCAAATGTTCCTTGATTTATGGCAGAAGCAATTACACCTTGCCAGTGTACCCATGCTTGATGGGCGAATCGGTGCAGGTAATTAGAAAGAATAATGAAACATGGAGCCAAGGGAATGAATCCCTGCATCAAAAAATCTAATCAAAGATAAATGGACTATCCATATTACCTAGTCATTACGCCAGAAAGATTATTGTTTTAAATCCCTGTGTGTGCCAGCTATGGACTCTTCCTCAAACAAAAGCCATTACTCAGCTGACACCTTCGACTTGTTTGCAGACTGATTGATATTCCATGGCTGGTGAGCATTCCTCCAGTTTACGTTTTCAATTTCTGGGTGAGACAATGGATGGGGGTATTTCTTACTGAGAAAAACAGCTATTGATGGATTTACAAAAGAATACAGAAATGTTATTAAAATGCACCCAGAGACGTTTGAGCTCAGAGGGAGGCACATACACTTACATAAACAAATACATGAAGCTGTATGTGCTAGTTAATTCAGCTGGCACATTTAGGTGCATCAAAAAAACTGTCCTTGGGATTTCTACATTATCAACACTAAAGCCTTTAAAGCAGAATCATCTTTAATTACAAACAAATTCTCTGCTGAGTTGTTTATTCTGTTTTGCTGCTTCTCAAGGTATGCCCATGCCATATTGCTGACAATGCAGTTAATATTCCTGGAATTTTGAAGTATGTTTAAAGCCCTTCATATAATTAAAAACATGTAAATGCTAAACAGTATTGCTTCATTTCACTAAAAAGCATTTTTAAGCAGTGCTGAGGAGTGCTGGAGGAGGGGAGGGCATGAAGACCAAACTAGCACAACAAATATGGAATATAGTTGCTACTATATTGTGGCATAGGATGCACAGAAAGTTGGTTGGAAAAAAGCTGATGCCACTCTCATGTCTGTATGCTAAATGTGAACCTAACACCAGAAGCTGAGAACAAACACTGATAGCCAGCTATCAGCTCCTCTAAAAAGAAATATAATGTATCACGTCGGTTAAACCTCAGCAAAAACTGAAATATCAAATAACAGTTTGTGGTTTTATGGCATGTATGCTTCTTCCCAGCAATCTCAATGTGATTTAGAGATTAAATATATTTATTGTAAAACTCTATTGGAAGGTGCATTTTTCAAGGTTAGGCAGACATACTAATCTACTTATCAAACTTATTAAATTGATTTAACTTATTTCCCAAAATATTGCTATTATGTAACTATTAATTTAATCATTCCTTTGAGGTAAATTTGTTTGCAGCTGCCTCGCATTTGAACCAGAAACTTAAATCCAGTGATACCAACATTTCAATTGTTCTGATATGTTTTGAACTGATATCAGGAGGATATTACGTTCCCATTTTCACAAAATGGCTCACATAATAGCTGTAGATGAGAATAGACATTGTTCTCGCTTTCATTTTTGTTGCTTTATTTACACAACAAAGTGTTCGCTGGCAAGAGTTCAGGGTATCAGGGACAGAAAGCGGCGGTCTCACTCAATAGGAGGTGGCAGACTTAGAGCTGCTGATTCAGGCCAGTTTTCTTGTCCGTTTGAGGCCAAAAAGAACCAGCAGCCAACATCTCAGCCAACGCTCTAATCACAGACTCACAGCAGCAATCACAGACCTGGTAGCTAATCAGTCAACACAAACACGCACACACAAACAAGCCTACATGCATGTGCATATAAACCAGAGTCTGCACAAATACTGCAGCACATGAAATATATGTGTGGTGGCTCACTTTAGACAGATTTTTGTCTAATTGCCGTTCAGTGTCATAACACAAATACATTCTTGGGCAAATGCTGAATATTTGTAAGTAATTTGCATGCAGACTAAATATAATTTTTGTTTGATGGTAGCTTTAATCTGAAAACATTGTATCAATCTTTGAACACCCATAACTTCACCCCGATGTGATCTGGTATATTCAGTATGCATGCAGTAAGTGAAGACACTCCCTAAACCATATAGTACAAGCCCGTTTATGCCCATCCCCTCCTCACACACATACTAATCCCTGCTGTCAGTGTTTCCTCCAAAAGAACAAAGTCATAGCTGGCAGTGGGGATCAAAGTATGCAGATGGCCAGACTGGAATCTACTTTCAGAGCAGAACAACATGCTGACCATTGTTTAGCTCATATCACGCCTGAAAACAAGCCCCAGATCCAAGCACTCACAGTCTGTTTTGGACAAAGATGCCATGCTTTACATCCCATTACTGCCACAGAAAATATGATGCTGTGTGGTCAGAATGGGGTTGACATGTAAGCAGGAAAAAGAGAAGAGTGGAGAACTGGGAACAGACATCAAAGCAACACGCCTGGTTCCTCCTGCTAAAGCCCACGTTTGCTTTATTGTAATTAAAGATAGAGGCGTACGCAGTCGGTACGTCTCCCTGAAAAAATAATTATGTGGCTCTGCCAGTGAAGAGGGCATGTGGGTGAGTGTAGAGAGGAGGGGAGACGGTGGTGGGGAATGAATGTAAGGCTGTGCTGTGGCTGAGGTGTGTGTAGAGGGAGAGAGGCAAAGCCACATGGGACTGCAGCGGCTGAGGTCGAAGCAGGTGCAGAGGACTGTGGGTCATCACTCCTCTTTGCACACACTCCCCGATGGCTGATTAGAGGGCAGAACGAACGAAAAGGAAAGAGATAGAGAGAAAGAGTGGTTGGGGGTTGGGTCTGTGTATGTGTGTGAGTGTGTGTGTGTGTGGATGGGTGTGTTTTTAACAACTCTCTCCCCGGTGTATTTTGAGCAAGAAGTAGGATGAAATTATGGTTCACCAGTTTAAGTTATATTTATTGGTACATACTGCAACTGAGCCAAAATTCCATCTTTTTGTTTTTGTCTTTCATCAGGAAATTTGTCTATTTGTCACTGAAACAATGGTACATCAACATCATTTAGAAGTGCTGAGCTAATTTCATGTGTATGTGGGATTTTTTGTCATTGATGTTTTTGCAATATAACAAGATAGCAATCTGTGACAGTACCCATAATGGGAATGCAGTCAGATAGTGATCCATGATGGTAACCAGTGAGCCGCTGGAGCAGAATGGTGATCCATCAAGTAGACATTATCCAGCCAGGATCAGTAGAGATTAGAGTTTGTGCATTTAACATTGCATCCTAGAAATAAAATGTGTACATCATAAACACACACACACACACACACACACACACACAAACTGTAACTTTTCAGTACATTTGTTTATTGGGAAATGCAATTATTTGCATTCTTGCAGAGAGTAAGGTGAGCAGATTGATACCCCTCTCATATATGTTTGCTAATTATAAAGATACAGCCAACAGCTAATTAGCTTAGCTTAGCTTAGCATAGATGCTGGAGGCAATAGCTAGCCTTGCTCCCGCAAAAGGTAAAAAAAAAAGAAAATGTGCCTAAACCTTACTAACTAAGTAGAAAGTTGTCCAGCGTCTGAAATGGAGCCAACTTATTAGCTGTATAGCACTATCTAGTTTTATTTATTTGGTTAGTTTTATTTACCACCTCTGTCAGAGTGTAAACTGTTGCAGAGAGGAGAAATGGTCTGAAGACAGTTTTGAGGAAAAAAAAGGTTGACAGTACAAATGTGTCTGTTGTATGAACTTTGCTCGATAACTGATATTTGGCAACCAAAATAGAAAAAAAATAATGGAGCTATTGTGACTCACTAGCAGCATGCCTAGCATTAGTGGATAGCTCATTGATATTGATCTTGTTAATTAACTCCCAGCAAGAAAGTAATTAACCATATTTTACAAACTGTGGAACGATGTCTTTAAATCCCTCACTCGATGTACAGCAATAAAAATAAAATAGCCAATGAAAGCAATAACAGAAGGACAAAAGTGTAGTACATTTGTTAGTGTGATAATAATATAACAGAATCAATAAGAGAATCATCACATGATCACTTAAATTAAAATTGCCTTTCGTCACTGACATCCCCACTACTATAGTCCATTAAAGCATTTTGTGTAAAGTCTTTATTGTTTATGCCATGAACATTTAATAAGAGAAATTCTTCTGATGGACATGATGCCAAAGTCCGTTTTAAATGAGGACTTTAAAAAAGACAAAGTAGGGTAATGGATCTTAAGAAAGTTACTGTTATTGTTATGGAGAATCCTCATGGATTGAAAGGGGTTTTTAGATGATCTCTTTTTACTTTAAAATCTAATTGAAAATTGAGGTTCTTCGGTTGTTACCTTTTTCAACTGGCATGACAAACCATGTTTGAGCTACAGATTGCTTGCTTGCTTATTGCATTTTTCAGCAGTGGCATCTATTTTACCCAGAAGGGCAAGAAAGTCAATTGAAAGTTAATTCCAATGTGTCTGATTAATGGGCACTGGAGGATGCACTCTAATCTGTGCACAGTTCAACTGGTCCATTTCAAGCCACGCACAGGTAATTATTCCCTGCTTTCTGGTGGAGTAAATGTTTTTGTTGTACCTACCTCTCCTCTGACACCGGCTGTCTTGTTTCTAGACTTCTTCCAAAGGATGCAGCGTACAGAGTACAGTTTTCCTTTATCTACATTTGGTAAAGCTGGACTTTTGCAGTACTGTGTGATAAGTTAAAGACAATATCGAGTCAACTCAGTTTGCATTCTTTATTACTGGTTGGGCCTGTATCCTGTACTAAACATTAGGTGCACATGAAACACTGTAGACTGTATGTGTATCAGGGAGCTAACAGAAAAACAGCACACAGGTTGTAACTACTCATCATTTGCATTCAGTTTACATAGTAAATTTGAGAAGTGATCCATGTCAGTGGAACAGAAGGACTTTGTATTATTACAACAGAGCTACAGTAAATCATTAGGTATTATCAGCAGGCTGGTAGTTTAAGAGCAGTGGCATGTGGCATGAGGATTTCATGTGTCAAGGCCCAGTCAAACAGAGACAACTAGTCAAAGTTATAAAGGTCCTCTTCCTCCTTACTAGTTCATTATAGCACAGTGTATACACAGTAAGAGCAAAAGAAATAAGGCACAAAGTTGAAGGGCTGATTGATTTTTAATAAACTGTTGCATGTATTAATGATGTTGTTTTGTAGATATAGCAGATATGATAGAGAAATCCCTGCCTCTATTCTATATACAAACCTTTGGTTTATGAACTAGATCAATTACACAGTGTTTGGTACTAATGGATGCAGATGAAGTTTTCTGTTTTGGTTTCATGTACTGTGTCATGTGTGGGGTGCTGTGTTTGTATATTTGTTGTATTTTTTTTTTTTTTGTGGAACATGTTTGGTATGATTGGTATGGTTGAATTATCTTTATATTTATGTTTGAATGTTGTTGGTTTAATGTGCTATTCCATGATGATGGTTAATATGCCAGAGTGTTTGGTCTGTTGTTGATGTGTTTGAATAATTCTGTGAGGGATGGGTTGTGTGATACAAAAATCATGTATTCGTTCATTCACTCATTCATTCATTCATTCATCCTCTTAACTGGAGGGCCTGCCCTGTAAAAACTGAATTATTTGATTAATTAGGCCAGTTTGCTTACCTCAGGGCAATGTGTTTATTGTATAACCTTTGCCAAAATGATAATGGGTTGAAGGTAGTTTTAACTTTTATTTGATTGTGCAATAATATGCTTGTGTTTCAGGGAAATATCATACGGTAAGTGCACCTTAATTTACTGTTCAGTTTTATATGATATTATAATGTGTAACACAAATTAAGGTCAAACAGATTTTTTCACATTGCTATAGAATAAGTGTATTTTAATATATTTCTTATGTTTGTGTAGTTTTGATGTCAGCTGAGCAGCAGAGTCTGTAGCAGAGGTCACAGTTTTTACCAGAGACTAAATAGAGGCTATGTAAGGTTTCCAGTTTCCATCAGGCTCTGTTGCTATCAAGACCACATGTTTATGTATGACTGTTATTGCTACTGTGCCTTCATTGTGGGTGAAATTGACACCTGGTTGGTCTGCACCAAACCGCTCCCTCAAGCCTCCTGTTTTTAAAGTCCAGCTGCTACACAGCCATCCTATCAAGAATCTTGCACCACCTATATGCGCCTTTGGATTAACACCTATGTTTGGTGCGCAAACGTGTCTCTTCTGTTGTCTACAGTGGAGTTCAATTCAGTTCATCCCTCCAGGGTGTCCCAGCTCTGCTCTTCAACAGAGCCCTGTCTTTTTCACCAGTTTGCTAATCCTGTCTGCATCCCTGCCCTTGATGTTTCCACCACAGCACTATACCGCAAAGAAGAGAGTGCTGGCCAACACTGATTGGTTGAACATGTTGCCCAGTGAGTCTCTTGAAGATGAGTTCATGAGCACAACTTCACCAGCCTGATGGCCATAGGAGTGAGTGACCTGAATTTTTTTTTATTCAATACATAATTTCTCCAAATTTGTTTTCCAGATGTTATTTACTGTCAAATCATCTCAGCTGTCAACATCCTTACTGTAGTTCATCATAAAAAAGCATAGTAAAGCAATATGGATCCATGTGATGTGTGTCTAAAATATGAAATCAAGTTGAATCATTAGCAAAGCTGTCTACATTTTATGCTCTCCAGTTTTTATTTTATGGTGCACATGCTGAAAAACTGTAGGAAACCTCAAATGATCCGCTAACATGAAGGATGCATCACTGCCAAGGAGCTGCTACCTCTCTGTGAAGAAGTGCCGGGAAATTGTTTGCTGCTACATAGTAAATAAACAAGTACTTTAAGTAAAATGTATCTCAATCTGTGATACTTTTTGTGATGACTTTTTCTGTTTAGCAAATGTAGCATTTATCTCAGCATGAATAGCTTACTTAGAATTAGATTACCTTCAAATGTTTTTCTGGCATTAAAGCTTGATTACTTTTGGTGTGCAGCCCTCTGGGTACAAGTTTGATATATTATGTGGAGATAACCACCATTTGAAAATAATTAGATCTATTCTCAGAATGAGAGTCGTGTGAAAAAAGACGAATACAGATAAGTAGAGACTGGGACAGAGGTGGGACATAAAATGATTACCAGTGATGCAGTCGTATCCTCTGTCTGTCTAGGTGCCCTGTTCCTGTGTAAAAGGGGTGGGGGTCCTCTGACACATCTGTGGCCATGGGCCTGTCGTTTCATTATTCAGAGTTACAAACAGCAATTATTTGTTGACACTGAAAATATATAACAACCATTAATAATCTACAAATTATTCTTGTCAAGAACCGAGTTTTAAATTTGAGTCTTGACACATAAAAAAAAAAAAAAATTCCAAATGTCTGCTTTTTGCTAGGTGTGAATTTGATCTCACCTAAGAGGTCGATAACAGGTGCAATAACAGACCTGTCAGTAATAATTAAGAGTGACACAGTAGTGAAAAATCTAAGGTGTCAAGAATCACTGGGGTGCTTGTGCTTTTGCTACTTCCTGCTTAGGCGGACAAAAGTGTGTGTCATTTTTGTGGCACTGTCAAGTGATGCAGTATGAACACTTTTACTTTCATATAAAGCTCTCAAATAGGAAAAAAAAAATATTTTGAATGTATTGATGAGGATTGGCTGTAAATGTCAGGGATGATGATTCCAATTGGCTCACCACCTTATTTAATTCTTTTACTGTACATTGGACATCCTTGGACCAAAAAAAGTAAAGTAACTAAATGTGCTCTCTCCTCCTGAGCTAAGTTAAGGTGCTGTATATTGTATCCGCTTGAGGTGTTTCTGGCCCTCCCACACAAGGACATCAGTTTTCCTTTTTTTGTGACACATCTGCTCTGTACTGTTTTCTCTATAAGGAAATTGTCAGAACACTCTGATGTGGGGACATTTTGATAGGTATTGTACTTGCTGCTAATCCTGTGCTCCCACACTGTGCGCAGCTGACTGAGTTTTGCACCATGCACCAAAATAAATGTCCTACATGCTGGCATTAACCGCTTGTTCTTGACATGGAATAGGCTTTCAACATTGTTAATTGCCACTAAGTATATCCAGGACTATAAACCAGTTCTATATTTAAACTATTTTTTTCCGTAACACATACAAGTCTAATCCTAATGTGTATAATATATCCTTTCATGAATGTATTTAGCCCTGAAAACTGCTAGAACACACTTAGGACAAAAATAGAGGTGGATGTGGAACTAAAATGAATTGCCCTGAAGCTCTGCTGTGTTGCAAAATCAGAATAAGCAAAACTGATCTGACTGCTGCTAAACCAACTGCTTTTAAATCCTTTGTACATGCAAATTTTTGTGGGTTTCCTGCGAAACAACAGTGTTAACATTTATATTCCAGAAATTTGCTGCGGTTTGCTGCTATAACAAATAATCCTACTACCGTGAATGAATTCGCTCAGCAAAGACAAAAAAATTAAAAAGTTAGTAGCAGACAACATTTATCCCCTAAAAGTAAACTTAAGGGAGTGAGAAAAATATTAAATATCACAGAAGTCGGACTGAATTAATTTAAGTATTTGGACAAGGACAGTCTGAATTTTTCCTCCCCCAAGTGTTTTGTTATACTGTGCATACATTCAATATATTGAGTGTCACCACAGTAACACACTTTAAATAATTTAATTATAGAATCTGTATTCAAGCAACACACAACTGCAATGATCAACCCTCAGTCACATGACTATGATGATTTCATTGCTAGCCACCCACTGTAATGTACAACAAGCAAGACCAGAAATCAGCTCAACATGTTTGTTAGCAACCTACACATGGTGCTATTGAGTCGCAGTTGAAATTCCAGCTCAGTGGAGTGAGCTATTACATTTCACAGCACTTTTAAGGATAATTCACATGTTATATCTAGCTATTTCAAATTTATCACATGTCTGTTAATGGCATCCATATTTCAGTGAGTTTTAGACTGCAGGAAAGGATGACGTCAGGACACTTTTTTGAGGTGAAGACTAGCGAAGTATCATTGTGGCAGCAACGGTCATGTGATCTTAGGTATTATAGTCCATCATCATGCAAACAATGGAAAAAAAAATAATTATTGGTTAATATTGCGAATTGGTCAGGTCAGGTTAGATATGGTTAGGTTTAGGAAAAGATAACTTTAAATACATGTTATTAGGCTGACATACATTACTATATTTATATCTTATATCTATACTTATATCTTAAGAATACAAATTAAAATAAGTCAACACTTAGTTTTGGTTTCACATAGGATACAAACACAAAAAGGTTCTGTTTGTGACCCATACATTCACCCCATACATCTCACTACAAGGACACTCTAGGACAATCTCACTCTTTTGATAACATGCAAAATGACATCAAAGTTCCAATATGTAGTATTTAGTTGGGTCTACTGGTTGAAATGGAATATCCATCCATCTATTTTCTATACCGCTTATCCGTCAGGGTCACGGGGGAGCTGGAGCCTATCCCAGCTGACTACGGGCGAGAGGCGGGGTACATCCTGGACTGGTCGCCAGTCAATCGCAGGGCCAACACACAAAGACAGACGACCACACACTCTCACACTCACACCTAGGGGCAATTTAGAGTAGCCAATTAACCTAACGTGCATGTTTTTGGTATTGTGGGAGGAAGCCGGAGTACCCGGAGAAAACCCACGCAGGCACAGGGAGAACATGCACATAGACTCCACATAGAAGGGCCCAGACCGGGATTCGAACCTGGAACCCTCTTGCTATGAGGCGACAGTGCTAACCACTGCACCACCGTGCCGCCCTGAGATGGAATATAATATTCATAATTATGTTTTCATCGTTGTCTAATAAATATGAATCACAGTGTTTTTGTAATCTTAGAATGAGCCTTTTAAATCTCCTGAGGGACCAGGTCCTCTTCTACAGAGTCCACCATGTTGCGCCACCATGTTTCTACAGAAGCCCAGAATGGACAAACCAAACACAACGCTCCAGTGACGGTCTTTCACGTTTTCAGCCACCACCATAGGTTCTTTGACATATTTGGAAGGGTAGGTTGAGTGAAGGCACATTTAGTTGATGACAGTCTGCAACCTCACCACTTGATGCCAATAAGTCCTACACACTGGAGCTTAAAAACTGAATTATTTGATTTTTCTTTTTACTTCAGCTACTAAATAATCCACCATGTTAACCAGCTAAATTGTAACTTTGTAACTTTGTCAGCAATTCATATCAGTTTTCACACTACAAATGACCCCTTTCACTACACACACACACACATGCATTTTAAAAATACATTTTTATATAAAAATATTGATTAGCACAGTTTAACTTCACTAACCAATGAACAGAAAGTGTGGACATGTAAAAGTTACTCTATTACAGGATCAAATTGTCCCCATGGGGAGCTGAGCAGTGTGAGTTGTGTTTCCTGAGGAGAAATCTTACAGTATACTGTGGCTGTGACTCTCAACAGACCACATCTGGGAAACAGCACTCTGCCTGTCTGTAACATCTGTCCCCGATAGACCTCTGAAAGTCGCCAAGGTAGGTCTTGAAACAGCAGTTGGATGCCCTCTCAAGCTGATTGAGTAAAGCTCATTATCTTCAGCTGTCACAATGAATCCATTTCATCAGCACAGCGGCTTTCTATATCAACTGTCGCACCTCATCTCATCCAATTGAATTTCACCGAGGCCCTTTTTAGCGCTGACAACCTTGTCGCCCCAGTCTCTTTTAAGCAGATTAACTAAACGTTCTCATGAAACCTAGAATGTCCTTCCTGCTGTGGCCAGTGTTGATTAATTGACTGTAGAGAGTAAATAACATCAGCATTCCAAGAAATATGTATCTTATATATCTTTGAGGGAACAATTTCTTACAGTATTCAGTATTTAGTATAATATTCAGCATAAATAACACTAACGTCACATTAGTCAAAATGCTTTAAGAGCAAATATTCATTTTGCACTAGAGGAGCTGCAAGCACATGCAGTTACAGCCATAGGTAATTTTACATCATCAATACAATGGCTCACAGAGAAAGTAAAACTGCCCTTGCATGGTTCTTTTTCCCTTAAAATTCCATCCATCCATCCACCCACCTATTGATATTTTGTTAGGTATAGAGGTCTGGTTAATAGTGGCAGCTAATCAAACTACTAGAGATATATTAAGTTTCCAGTGTGTCCTGGATTGTCTTTGGGGTTTCCTTGCAATTCAGTGCACCCAGAATAGCTCCACACTACAGCATCCAGAAGTCATTTTTCATTTTCATGTAAATGATCAGCTGAACAAAACCTTGAAATATTTAAGCTGAACTTCAATGTTTCTGTAAAATGTTATTATGGCTTCATATTTTCAATTGTTGACACAATGGCTACCTGTTTTACATCTGCCAGGACAGTGAGCAAAAGTAAAACATTGATGAAGCTACTGTACATCATCATCATACATGCATCAATGGTGCATTCATAAAAAACACCACTCCAAACAACCTTTTGGGTTTACACCAAGAATATGCCTTACCCATTGCAGAAAGTGCAGACACAGCTTGTATGGACCAAATGTAGTCCGTGTGTTACCGTGGTAGACACATGTTAAATCCATGAGTACAGTATCGATGAACAATCTGCATGGTCACACCAGAAAGTGGCACAGCAAAGTTTAAGTGGATAGATCAACATTATTATAAATTCCTTTCTGAACTGTCCAGCTCTCGGTTCCCACAAAGGTCAGCATTGTCAAGCCATCTTGCAAATGGGCCAAAGTGGCGAATTTGCATGTCAAAGTTCACCAAAATTTAACTTGACTTGATGGATGTGTCAGAGTGAATCCACTGATCAACTGATCTGACATTTGAAGTTTTGTCATATGAAATAGTGGTCTGACGTTTGATGTCTCTATGAGCATATTGTTAACATGTGCATTTATAGGTTTCCTGCCCTCTTTTACTTGCTAGTAAGAGTACTGTTGAAATCTGGGGAATTAGAGCTCATTAAACCCTTTTCATTAATATATAAAGAACTGAATGTAATATTTTAATAATAACGAATAGCGAAGAAACATTTAGGAGACAGCACACATGTAATTTGATTTGCACTACTGAATAAACCTGTTTAGATGGATGAGCTGTGTCCTTGGCCACAGGAACCACTAAGTTGAAATGCTGTTTTCATAGCATCATAAACAGATAAATATTGATTTGTGGATGAAAGTGCCGCCAAAACCAAATATAGACAGTGTTGCCCTTGATCGATCGCCTGAGTATCACAGTCCGCAATGAGGTGCTTGTCTTTGCCTATCACTTTCCCTTTTCTCAGTGACATTGTCCTTACAGGAATGTGTCTGGAATGTGTGGGTGCTGCCTGCCAAGATATTTATCAAACTGAAACCAAGATCCATTTACACTTTGAGAAAGACATACTGCTGCAGTGTTCAGAATGATGCAGAGAGGCAGCTCAGGTCTCCATAAAATTCATGTGTCATCGTTTTAAGCAGGAAGAAACATAGCAGCACTCTGACTTTCTATCCTACATTACTTGTTTTAAATAGTCACTATGTACGAGAGGCCAGTGAGGTTATTTCTGAAGTTATTAGTCTGTCAGTGACGTATCTATCACCTAAACAGTGTTGTTATGAGGAAAGGAAGGACAATAAACAAAAAGAATTTTTAAATTTTTCAAATGGTCTATACTCTCATTATAACTGAGCAATTAAAGAGCTTAAATTTGGAACATAATATGACAACAGCAAAGCACTAATTACATATTTTAAAACCACAATGACATCATGCAGTAATTACTCTTAGTTTTATAATTACCAAATTCTTGCAATTTGCAATTTACAGCTCTGTATCAATTTATCTCATCCAGGGGAGCAGAGCTTTTTTAAATGTACCAAACCAGCTTAAAGCATGTTGCTTAAAGGCAGTGTAATTTTTTTCTTGGCTCTCCCTATCTCTAGTAGTTAAATGCTCTCCAACCAAACTGAGACTGGAAGCATTACCAGAGAATACATAATGAAAAGCAGCCTAGGATTCCTTGATAGCTGTGGAACAAATGCTCCTGCTGGGCTTGCTAATGAGTTTAACTTGAGTGCTCAGCCATTTTCTTCCCCACATCCACATATTAATTTCATGCAAATGGGTATTCACCATGGAGACCCCTGTGAATAAGAGCTCAACATGCTCTCTACAGTTCCAATCTGTTGTTATCACATGGAGACATCCGGAACATGTTTATTGGCTGTCCCCATGTCACTTAGCATGCAGTGTTGTATACACATGATGCATAAGTTATAAATGGACAGCCAGTTGTTCTTCACTGATTTTCTGCGGGCTGACTTAATTCTGACCTCTGTCAATAAAACAGACAGCAAGATTTCATTTCCCTCAGACTTAAAATGGGCAAATCCGGACTGCTACAGGCACACACAAAACTGCACGGCTCTTCAAGGGCTAATAATCACCAGGTAATTTATGCCTCTTAAAGAGGTAAGCAGCTCTATTCAAATCAATGTCATTTTTAACCAGTGTAGATGTGTCTCTATCTCTCTTGTAAAGCCTCCAAGCAATAGAATGGCCTTGGCTCTGGAGGGCAAGATCAATAGCCCAGGAAAGCCAATGGATTTCTCTAAGCCTCAGTGATGTGCTGGGCCTTTGATTGGTTTGCTTTATAGGTTTAGCTGGATGAGGGGTTGTAAACTAAAAGCTCCAAGCTGCTAAATATTACAGAGAAAGGCAAAGATAAAGACTTTAAGCTCCAGAGTGCAGATTCAGCTGTGGATGGCAGGTGTCCACTCAGCACACCAGGGGGTTAACAGTACCACTCACAGACTGGAGAAACAGACGGCATCAGCAACAATCCAGAGGAAATTATATCCATCGAAACTCGTGCTATTGATTGCCAAGGAATGTTTTAAAGCACACACGCAAATCTTGATGATGTCGCCTTAGGCGTAAAAACACCACTATCCTTGTAGAGGTTGTTTCCTTCAGATGATGAGCAGGAGATAATGACTGTGGCCATTAGAAAAATGATGCCATTTGCTGTTCAGATGTGAGGAGAAGAAGAGAGTTTATCTCTTAGAGCTGTACTTATATTTATCCCCTTTCAATGGCCTTCATATATGACGCAGGAGACAAGCAGACCAGCGTAACTCACCATTTCATTTGTAGACTGACAGAGGGGCAACTTCCTACTGCCTGCATTTTCTTGCACATTTATTTACAATTGACAGTATTTTTGAGGTTTTGGTAGATTGACTGTATTTGCAAAGCAGAATAGATACGAGACGATAATTGATCAAATAGGCATTTTTTTTTATCTTTACTGGATATGAGTTGATGAAAGTAGTGTCATGTTGAGATGTGGAAAAGTGCATTATTATCAGAATGTATTAACAAACAAATAGAGCCTTCATTGTATTTTGATAACATATTAGCCGAGTTCTCTTAAATTCCACTGTCTTAATGTCATCATCAACTGTGGCCACAGCTGGTAGTCACTGTCCTGTAAAAAACAGAAATAACACTATAAGATTACATTTCTTAACCCCTAAAAGAACACCATAATTTATCAGAAAATTTCAAACCACCAAATTTATGGTTCTCACAAATATATGATGTGACATGTTAAGTGTTAGAAATAGGGACACACCAGGTATAATTTTAACTAATATCATTACATCTCTCTTACAAATGCTTGCCTTGACTCACAGATATGTAATTTGAGGCACCTTTGCCAAACGACTGGGGACTTGAGCTGCAGTGAAGAGTTGTCCCAACTGTTGCTCTCGCTACAAAAAGTGCCATCATTTATTTAACTTGTCATAGGCTGCTATCACAGTCAGGTCACTGCTGGCAGCAGGAGCAAAACGCTCTGCTCTTAAGGACATGTTAAGAACTTCTCCTGTCAACCAGAGTTTTGCCTCTACTGCGTTTTTAGTTTCAGAGAAAAAAAATGAAAGCAAGTGAACAGTGATACATCTAACCTAATTTGTCACCCTCAGCTTTTGTTTCCTTTTTACTGTAAAGTTACAAAGATCAAAGTTAGAGAAAAGTTAGCCAAGAGGTAAGTATTAAAGTATAGCCAGCAGGTGAGGTGCATTTCTGAGCCAGCCTAGCTGTTTCCTCCTCCTTCCAGACCTGTTGCTTAATAGGCAGCAGACATGAGTATGGTATCAGCATTGTCACTTCACTCCTACCACAAGAATGAAAAAGCTTATTTCCCAAAATATCAAACTATTCATTTAGTTTGCATTCAACTAAATCACATACATGACTCATAAGCTAATGATTTTGAGGAAAGGTTTTGAGCAGATAATCAGCAATGGAAAGTAACTTACAATTCAACAGTCCTCATTTTCTCCCTTATGCTGATATGGATATAGCTGTATATTGTACAGTGTTTATTTTAAAACTGTTAATTTATAAACTCTTTATATTTTTGATCAATAAATGAATGAAGTTCATCTTAATGTTAATTTAGAATGTATGACTGGCAACAGGTGTCTGTTAGACATGTTTATCTGTTTGTTTTGTTTTGCGTTTTTTGCCACCTATGATCATAGTCTGACATCAACAAATTATTGTGATCAATTGCATATTACATACCCTTTGTTGGTTACCAATATTCAATAACTGTCACTCAAGTCCTTTTCTGGCACGTTTTTTTAATGTCTATAATGATGTATGACATGCATTTACATCTTAAAGATTTATGTGAGCCTGAAAATGTGATTAAATGAAAAATGACAGCAACAATTTAGTTTTGCATTGCTCCACTACATCCTTAGAGATGATAGACGGCAAACTATCCATTTCAAATATAAATACACTCCCACAGGACAAATGGGCAGCCTTGGACCTGCTGGTCGGCTTTGTTCAATGGTGCGAGAATTCATTTTTGCTGCTTAGCATCAGGACGTGTTGATCGATTTCAAATGTCGATGTTGTCAAAGGCCAAGCTGTGGAGCAGCTTGACAAATACAAATACCTGGACATGTTTATTGATGACAAATTGAGCTTTGACCACAAGAAAGAAGATTTGCAGCTAGGGACATAACATATTGTTTATATTACATACGTTCAGCAACACTCCAGTCAGTAGCAGCTTTCTGACTCATCCGTTGTACAACTTCTGCATTGTAAACAAAAAAAGCCCAGATTCACTAATCAAGATCAGCAGCAGAACTTCAAACAATACTTTCAGGTGAACATACAATCTTGTCACTTTGTGCATCAATTATACAAAGCTTTTTGTAAACACCCTTTCAGTCACAACTGTCCTATAAAGATGACTGCATATAAACGAATGTTTTCTGGCTATGCAATAACCGATGTAATTGTGTTTTGATCTTTCAGTGTCATTTTATCTTATGGTGTTACGGTTTCAAATGTAGAGGTGGTGTGGAAGAGGTCTTCCTCATCAAGTACATCACACAAAATGACAACATAAAAGAACCTGCTGAAACACACTGATCAGCTGCAACATTAAAACCACTTGCTTGATATTATGTAGGTCTCCCTTGCGCTGCCAAAACAGCTCTGACCAGTCAGGGGAAGGGACACAGGACCTCTGTGTTGGATCCTTTGGTTCCCGTGTGTTGAGGGTGGAAGGGTGGATTCAGATTATGTGCATCCTACAGATTCATGGGAGTATTTGGTTTGCAATTGCTCGGTTTTCCTGAAGAGCATCGCACTGTAAATGATGATTAATGTTACTCACTTCACCTGTCAGTGGTGTTAATGTCATGGCTGATTGGTGTATATTTTAATTAATTTTCTTTATTTCTCATTAAAAGATGATTTTAATGTTTACGTGGTACAACATTTGTAGGTGTTTTTGCAATTTCTGTGACCCATCTATTTTTATGACTCAAAAGATGATATGCAAAGCTAACAGCAATATTTCATCATCCACCGTTTAGTAACGTTTGCTTTCTGCAGAGAAATTTTGTTTCTGTTTAGAATATACTGCTAGCGGAACAAAATCAATCATCCGAACAGTCACTTGTCATTCCTGTTACCTGTGATTTGTCAAACATCACGTATCATGTGAACATTGTTCATCTGGCCAGGAAATAAAGTGCTGTTAACTATTGTGCTTCATTTGACTGAGTTGGTTTTGTTTGTTTCAGAACACAAGATTTCAATATTGGATGACCCTATTGTGTTCATGTTTGTCATTTTCAAATGGAAACAAAGCCAGAATATCAATATTTAACACTTCTGATTAATTTCAGCTATAAGTGTGAGAAGGTGAGCACCCCCCTTCTCACTGTCTCCCGCGACAGACACTTAGTGATGACGTGGCCTGCGAGGCAGCATCGGAGAAGTAAGACTATTTAGACTTTGTGGCACACACACACACACACACACACACACGGAGAGATGGACTCTTGAACAGCGTGTACATATTTTTAGTGCTTAGTGACATGTTTGGCGTGGCGTGCGCCATAGACGCTTCGGCGTCAGAAACACGGCCCGCTGCGTCCCTTACTCACCACAAGAACAACTCACCCGTGACAGTTTTCTCCCCGGTCCAGCATCCAGGCGTGCAGTGAGGTACCCACTACTCGTCCCACTCTTCATCTGTCCGTTTGTAAAGACTCTGGTCCTTCATACACTCGCCTGCACTCCCGGTCCGACTCCACTGCTCCTCTGCAGAAGCGCGCGCCGCTGCAGGGGCGGACTTTATCGAGCGCGGGGCAAGGGGGCACGTCCCACTGCACTCAGGGGTGTTTGTATTTCTTTACTGTGTTGATTATGGAGTATTTCTACAAAGTTATTGTGTGATGTGTGAATATATGGTGTGTGGGTAAATTAAATAGTGCGTTGTTTATTTAGGTGTTGATTTATTATGATTAATAATATTGTATGGACCATTATGATTTTGGGTGATCCCCTTGATAATGGTTCGAACCAATTGGGCTCAACCAGCAGCCCTATTTAAGGGAACCTCATTCAGCTTCTGAGGTCTTAGAGAGAAGTACTATGACGTGCTGTGAGTTTATGCTATTGCCATTTTGTTCTTGCATTTTGCCTGCTCTCAGACTGTGTAGAGAATTTGTGTTTCAGGAAACTTAACTTTTCCTGGCACCTGAAGCTTTGCTGCCTCATGTTTCCAACCTCTTTCACCTGAATCCAAACTCGCCTGGATCCCTTTATTCGGGGAGACTGTTCTGGTACCTCACATTTGGGGGCAGCGGTGGGATCTGTGGCCATTGGAGAAGCTGGAGAGAAGAGGTGGAACAAGAGGACGAGCGGGGAAGTGAGGCCGTGGGGCGCAAGATGGCCGAGCTGGGGTGAGAATGGATGATGAATGGTGAGTCCGGGGCACAGGTATCGGGTGGAGAGAAGCCCGGTATGTGCGACCTAGCCACCCTGCATCAGCTCCTGGTCAGGACGCCTCGGGAGCTGTACACCTGCCTCAAGGATCTCTTCAACAAGTGGATTCAGCCAGCAACAAAGACGATCAACGAGGCGACAGAAATCCTTGTCTTGGAGCAGTTCCTGTGTACCCTGAACCCTGACATCAGAGTGTGGGTGAAGGAGCACAATCCCCAGGATGGTCAGAGGGCAGCAGAACTGGTGGAGAACTTCATGGCAGCTCGGCGGGGCCACAAGTCCTTCCGGATGGAGCCAAGACCAGCAGCTCGAGGTAGGTCTGAGGGGTTTGGTCATGAGAGTGGTTCAAAGACTAGTGAGCCCAGTAGACTGCCTGCCCGAAGTCTGTTGCCCGCAGTTAGGTATATATGAGGATATATATATATATATATATGAGGAGCTACCCGTTAATCAGCCACATAACTGGGAGAAGATCATTTTGACCAGCTGCAGAGAGAGGATCCCACCCTGCAGAAAGCTTTTGAGAAGGTCACCCACATTGATGACGTCCAGACAGAAGTCCCTCCTGCTTTGTCTGGGGAGAGTTATGTAGTTAGAGATGGACGGTTATATCATCTGCCAGGAGAAAGCAGGACTGAGCAGCTAGTGGTGCCCAAACAGTTCAGGGAACAGGTGCTAGCTATGGGTCACAAAATCCCTTGGGCAGGTCATCTGAGCAACACCAAGAGCCATGAGAGGATTGCAGCCAGGTTTTATTGGCCGGGGCTCTATGGTGACAAGCTAAATTATTGTAAGACCTGTCCTGAATGCCAGTTGACCAGCCGCAGAAAGACTAGCCCTTATCCCCTTCAGCCACTTCCTGTCATCGAGGTGCCTTTTACCCATATTGCAATGGACACTGTAGGCCCCCTGCTTGCTTTTCACAACATCTGTGCATGCCTAGCACCGTGTAATGGGGAATGATCACTGTTATGGTTATATAAAAAGAAGAAGAAATAACCAAATGTTAACTGCAGGATATTGGTGGTATCATTAGGTCAGCTCTCTCACACCTTTACTTACATGTGAAGGGAATGTCATGTCCTGCGCAGTCATCCAACACAGGGACAGTTGCTGGGATACTGGACTGATTCTTCACTTGTTTTCTTGTCATGTTGGAAACAACATTTGAACAATCACTGACCAGCTAAAACTGGACTTGAAATTAGTGTTACTGATTCCTTTGGTTTTTGAGACTTCATTGTTAATCTAATACTGTGTGGCAAATGAAGTTGCCACAGTGTAGTGTCTGAGTTTGAATCTGATATTTGCATGAGTTAATACGATTTAAAACTCATGAAAATCTCCAGTACAATGGAAAAATTAATAATATGCAACTTTTGCCTGCTCTATCCTTTCCAGTCCCTTAACAATCACTTTTCATTAATGTGCCAAATAACAGGCAGTATATTGTATTTATGAATGAGAAGAGTTGGTTGTCACCCTCCTTTAACACATCATATTTTATGCCTTGCAAACTTGTGAATATCACCTTCACTTTCTCTTGGTTTCTCTCTCTCTCTGTGTGTGTGTGTGTGTGTGTGTGTGTGTGTGTGTAGGCAGAGCAATTTCCCATTTCTCTTGCAAGGCGTTCCAGTCACTCAAGTAAAACATACCGACTTTGCTAAGACACTATAAATCACAGGGGTAATCATAGAAAGTGATGAAATGGGGAAATCCAGACACATATAATCGATATCAGCTCCAAAGCATGGTTTTCTTGCTTTTTGCTTTCAGGAAGAAACATATCATTCTGGTCTGTTCATGGGATCTATTATGTGTATGACATGAGAAATAGAGATTATTTACCCCCTATGGCCTCTGCGGGCGCATTATTAATGACAGTGCAAAATTCAGTGTGTAGGAATGCGAATATATATGTGTGAAAGCATGCAAGGACAAAAGCTGTGAAGCTGGCTGCACAGACAGTTTAGTCCACTATCTATTCTTTAAATTTTTAACACAGACAGAGCTTCATATCTCTGCTCTACTTATGCGAGTATGTAGCAGAGTTGGTGCACCTTATGATCCAGCTGCATCCTATTCTTTACCAAGTCATATGAAGCTGAACTGAATAGGAAAAGTGAAAAACAAAATTCATGTTTTTCAATCAGCTGGCTGCCAGAACTCACCTTGTATCATCTGACAACTGAAATAAAAACAACACTGCATTTTTCACAAACAATTCCTCTTGGGTGGGAAGAGAAAAACGCAGCATTCAGCCTCTTCCAATTGCATTAACAGTACTTCTTCTACAATGGCGGCTTTTTATTATTATTTGTTATTCGAATATCAATGAGTACCTTCAGATCCTCTCAGATTTTCATGCCCCTGCAGCGACTGTTTCTTTGTTTTGATCGAAATTTTCATCATGGGAAATGACATTCATTTCACACATTATTCTCTGGGTGCCCCGGCAGTCAGGGAATGCTTTCAGCAGCTGCAGGCGTGAGAGTTGAGGTGTGAATGGCTGACTCGCAGGCTGCCTAGTCGGAGAGAGTGAGGAGTCTAAAAGCAGAATGCAATTCTCTGAGACAGCATCTGGGACTGAGGGTCACTCCTCTGGGGACCGCGTCTGTGCACGTGCAGGCACACATTTATAGAAAATCAATAGCACACAGGTATACATATAGACATACATAAGCACACACGTACACACTCTTATACTGATGCACATAGGTGCACACGCAGACCTGATACTGGGCCTCTGGATGAAAGACAACATGTCTGACAGGTGTAGACAGATGGTGACAAACAAAATGGACCCTTCACAGCAGCCTGGCAGTGTGAGACAGGATGTTTGGCCACTGGGATGCTGCAAAGGAAAGGGAACTCAAGTTGACATTTCAGCCAGTGTAACTCTCACTGACTCCTTAAGTCAAAAGCTTTTGTGAAAATCACAGTGAGTGAATGTAAATAATATGATTAAGCCCCTATTTTTTAAAAAAATAAAAAAATAAAAATACAAACACAAATACACCTGTGTTTTACGTTTGTGGATTATTATCATTGGTAGGTTAGAATTTAAGCACCAGCGTATATTATATCCGGTTGAGGTGGCGGCAATTTGAACTATTTTACAAACTGTAAAGTATAGTTTTGGGAACATTCTCCACACAGATTTGTGTTAACTTATTTTGCCTGGTTAGAGCTCTATTCAGATCTGTGTATAAAGACTGGGCTTGACTGACCTTTCTCTAATTCTCTTTTTATCACTTCCTGTGGACTTCAGTGACTTCAGTGAGATTACTCTCAGCATAGCATCGGTCTGGGAAGGTCGAATCAGAAACAGTAGCTGAAAACACATGTGTGAGCCTTTAACCCAAAGCATCATATTATATGGTGATCATGTGTTATGTGTAAAATCAAAACAGAAATTAAAAACCATTAGTAAAATAAATAAAATAAACATTCCAGCAGCATGCAGTATATCCCCTGTAAGTCTTTTACTTCTAAATGCTCCACTCAATTTGCGATTTTGACTGCTGTGACTGTGCTGTAAAAACAGATTGCTCCTGCCCCCCCCCCCCCCCCCCCCCCCACAGCAGTTCTATCATGTTGCTCAAGGACAGCTTTGCACAGGAAATAATCATGTTCGGCCATTAGTTCCCCACTCCTACTGTGTTTTTGGCGCAAGGTACGTGCAGAGGCTGAAGTTTCCCGACCTGCTGTGAGATCCTTTATATAACAGCTGCGATTTATCGCAGTTTATCCTCCATGTCCCGAGGCTGACTGCTTCACCTTACAGGTAAATTTGTACTTTTGCAAACCAACTAAGTGATCTATCGTCTGTTTTTGGTTGATGTTTGTGTGCTTTGCCCACGAAACTAAGCCCAGTTAAACTAAAACCAGATACTGGGGCTAATGCTGCTGGCTGTTGCTCCATCCATAGTTTGTAGGATGTGTCTTTGCATCATTTGTTGGCTGCTTGTTTAGTGCTTCAGTGTGCATTTCCAGTATGTGCTGTAACTGGTACGAATTTTCCTTTTTTTTTCTTTTTTTTTTTTTTGGGTGGCTGGGTGAAGTTTGCTTTGTTATATGATTTGTTGCATGTAATGTAAGCGCAAGTTGCATTGGACTTTCTGTTCTCATTTCGTTCAGGGTCATAAACACTGTAGTTTTACAGGATTGGACAACTGCAGTTAAAATATGAACAAAGCGTTTACAAGAAATTAAAACTTACAAGCTGTCATTTAGCCTGGACTTGGACCTTCAGGTCTGCGTGAATTGAAATTGTGTGCTCGCTTTTGAAACGTTCTTGCCATTGCGCTGAGGAGTTTTCTGTTGGTTCAGAACAACTTGGCGTCTGTAGTTGTGCAAAGTATATTAGTGTTAAACATGGCTACTGTGTGAACTTCAAAAAAAAAAAAACTCAGCATCCTTTTGTCATGCAAGACACATTCATATTCACATATTCTCCAAACACACCGCATTCAGTCCAACATTAGAGAAATGTCTCAATGTAAACTGTAGGAAATGCAATTGACTGGTTGCACAGCAGCCAGTTTTGATGTCATAGCAGGAAAGTCACAGGTGTATTAATGATGGCTGCATTCCAGGTAGAGAAGATCCTGCTATTGTGCTTGCTGGTTCATTGTCACTGACATTTAATAGAGCTGAGCCATCGTTACTGTTATTAAATCTACCTGTGTATTTCCTGCTGTGACATATCAAATTGCGTGCTGTGTGACCAATTCTTTTCTCTACCATGTATAGCCTCTTTTCACACTGGACTTGGCCAAACACAGGTGTAGCAAATACCACTTGATTAGGTGTTTATTAAAAAAAAAAAAAAAAAAAAAACAGCTGTGCTTATAAATCAGCCTGTTGTGTCTGTAGTATAGCCCAGGTCTGTACACTGACACTAGTTTTAAATGCTTTATATGAATTCATCGATTAGTAATAATACATTTGCTTCCTGCATATTGGGTGTCTTGACAGGAAAGATGATGTCTTACAAGTGAGTGTCTGTCATAATTCCCTGTTTGTTAAACTAAATACTTGCACCTGCATGGTGTTAAGTCACACTGATCTTGGTTTTTCTATCCACTCCATCTGTTATATCTAGACTAAAGATGCTTGTGGAGTATGGTCTGCTTATTAAACCCCTTCATGTGATATCAAAAAAGATTGTGTACTGCATAGTGAATCAGGAACATTTTGTGGAGGGGGTTACAGTGTGTGCTGGTTGTCAGACATCTCCCTGATCATTTGGACTCGTTATTACGCATGACTGTCTGCTATTGGTAAAATTCTATTACAGAGTAATTATGTTCATCATGGTGCTCAAGGAGTAAATCTGTCTTCCATTACAGCCAGTTCTTCACCAGCTGCTGACTGCACAGTCACACTGAAAGTACTGTTGTGACACTTGTCAAACTAACACATGGAAATTAACACAGATTAGAAAACAGAAACTCTCTATAAATACTATACTACTATTACTTATCACAAGAAATAGCACTTTCATGTTTGTAGGGTCCTAATATAAGCAGTGTATGTGATTGAAAAATATTTTTTGTCTGTTTCAATGTTGTCTCTTAATTTGGACACAAAATGGAAGAGTCCTTTGCTGCTTCGGGATTATTGGTCTTTATTCGTCTAGGGGGTCAGGGGGATGGTAAAGAACATTAGTTTTGTCAATGTCACCTAAAATCCACATTGAGAATATAATCATCTGATTTACTATATACTATATATAATTAATAAATATTACTATTTACTATATTTTCCAAGTTGGACTACCGTCAGGTTCACCCTGAAACAATGTTGCTTAAGGTGGTAAAAAACAAAGTGCTGACCTTAACATACCAGTCTGCTCAGCCAAGGGAAATAGTGATGAAGTGTGCCATTAAAGAACACGACCCCCCATCTCTCGCTGTCGTAGTAATAATATGAGCAGTGGCTTCCCTCACAGAGTTCTCTATTTTATCGTGTGCTTTTATATCATGGACGGGATCTTTTGTTCCATTTCCTTTTCTCCACTGAGCACCTGCTTTCTCTCAAGGCCATAAAAATCTGTTAATATTGATCAGGTTATTTTGGTGCCATAGTATATGCAGTGGTAAATATAAGCTATTAGTAACTAGGCCAGGTAATCAGGGAGTTGCAGGAGTTAGGGTGATGAAGGTATTGAGTGAAACGTATGGCTTTTAAGTAGAAAAAAGTTTCAATTGTCAGAGACATCTGTGTATTACTGACACCACACAACAGTTTAAGCCTATAACTAACAATTATTTTCTTCACTGACTGATCAGTATTCATTTTCTTCCAGGAATCATGATCTTTTCTAGGAAAGGTGAAATATGACGTCACAAAGCTAAAGGTAACATTCTCAAAGGTATCACTAATAGTCCAAATAATCAATCAAAAAATCTAGTTGTGCTTTTTTTTTTTCTGATTGTTTCACCTCCCCAACAGATGTTCCCATGGCTAAAGTTCTGTTGAATTTCCACCACGGCTTTTCAGTGATAGTAGCAATAATCTGTTGTCGCTCTTTATCCACATGGCAGCATCCATCTCCTTGTCTAAGTGTGCCTCACTATCCCTTCCCACTAATAAAATCCTGTCATAGGCAGGGCAGGCAGCCAGTCCACACAGACCACCATGCTGCTGAATAAACCCCAGCTTATTGATGTGGAGGGGAAATTGTGTTTTTCTAGGGCTATTGGGAAACCGCCACTGGATTAGAGGTGGCAGAGGGTCGTGTGAGTGAGAAATGAAATCCGATTTATTGCACTATTTGGGGCTGACTATAAGGAATATTTCAAGCTCAGAGAAACAATCTATCTATCTGTTGTGTCAGAGGGAAGGAGAGCAGATTCTTTTTCAAGATGAAAACGAGGTGTTCTCTTATGATTTTCTGCCCATCAATGGCATGATTCCAGGTTCAAACTGTACTGGTTGAGGGTTAAGGAATCAATTTGTGTAAGGGTGAAGACGATATTTGATTTGGAATCTCAACCGTATGGTACAGGGCTTGTTCCGTCTCCTCTGCGCATTACCCAGAGTGCATCAGAGTGTCATTATGCCTTACATCAAAAGTAAAAAATCCTGAGAGAGACAAAGAAAGCGGGGGAAACAGCGATGGGAGAGCATTGTAGGGTCTAGTATCCAGTAATGGCATTGGGACTGAAATTGTAAATCTATTCGCGTTTGAATTCAATCACCACAAAACTCTGAGCTCATACAGCAGGACAGGGGAAGACAGAAAAGGGAAAAGAATAGCCTCCCACTGGCTCGTTCTCAGGTGTACAGACGTGAGGGTCCATTGATGTCAGAGAGTGTGTGTGTGGGGGGGGGTGGATTGGTGGAAGGTATAAGGGTGGTGGGGTGAGTGACCCAGGGCAGGGGGTGAAAGCACAGGATGAGGGACGGTCGGTTGGGTTATGGAAAAATCCTGTTACATCTGACTGCTTCAACCTCCCCCACCTTGAACCCACCCTGTGTCCTTCACAGCCCCACGCATGGCTGAGCAGTGCACCATGGGAGGCCAGTGTTGTGGCAGGCAGTTGGCTCAGACATCCTGGTTTCCAAGGACACATATCAGCTCTGCTTCCCAAGTGTCAGCAAAGGAAGGCGTTGCTGGGGTGGGGACATGATGAGACATGTATACATGCATTTATATGTATACAGGTAAATACAGCATCCAGTTTTCAGTTAGGACAGGACAATTTGAAAGATCAGCAGTGTATTTCTTTATAGGCCTAAAGAAATATTTAAAAATGCCTTAAATTCAATAACAAAATATGGCCTCCTTATCTTCCTCTTTAATTGTAATTATTACATTTAAAAAATAGTTATGAATTAATAGTTTGGTCCAGTATCTTTAGTACAGTATCCATAAGTGGTACAGTGTCATGTCTGATTTATTAAATGTGATTGCTCTGCACCTATTGGTTAGCATTGCTATGTGCATGTCAAGCTTTCTTTTCTAGTGTGTGCATATGCACTTAACAGTGGTACCTGTGGTAGAATTACCCTTAAACTCTGCTAGGTCTTTGATTTCACACAGAAATAAACAAAAGCAACTTCACTTTTCCTGCCAACAACTGTTGATTTTGTTGGCTGAAATGTCAGTTGTTGCTTGCAGATTTTATCAGTTGTGCATCATTAAAAGAAGCAAAAACTCATTGGTAACCCAACAAATTAATGGGGTTGGCTATTGATGTGCCCATTGCCTTTAGAGACAATATGGTAGTAAGCTAGTTAGCAAGGTGAACTAAACATAATAACCTATATTAGAGCAGGTGTGTGTGTGTGTGTGTGTGCGTGTGTGTATGTGTGTGATTAGAGCAATTTATTAGAGCTCTATGTGCACAACATTTATTCGGCCTATAGAGAAGTCGTTCATGTATTGTTAGAACCGGATACAACACTCAAGCCAATAGCCTCTGGGTAGGTTTTACAAATATAAAACCTCCATGTATTATGAGTTCATAATGCATGAGTTGGGCATCAGATCTCAACAATTTTCCTTGTGTCTGTTCTGTTATCCTAAGACCAGAGCATTCTTCCGTCTGGTTAGAATTAGAATTACCAGCTTATCCCCCGTACACACAGAAGAAAACATATGAAGTGAGATGCCCAGCTTTCAGCTTTCAGATACACATCTTATCATATCTCAGCATCCGTGCAGCTGGAAGAATGTCTCTCAGTTGCATCAGTACTCTTTGTAGTGAATGTGTGGCTCTTATGGAGATGATGAGGAAATTTCTCACATTCAGATTCAGCACAGTTAAATGATAATAACAATGAAAAAATAATAGTTTTCTCCAAATACTACAATAGAAAAGGCTTTGCTGCAGAGGGAAATAGAAATCCACAGTGAAACCATTGTGGAAGTTGTAAAAACCAAGGCCACAAACATAAAAGCCAGGCATCAAAGCGGGGTTAGAAACGATTGTTACATGAAAGGAAGTCTGCTTAAGGATGAGTGTCTCTATAGCTGCAGGGATGTGGCAGACAGTAAATCCAGTAAACTCAGTTTTTTTACCACCTTAGTAGTTATTGCTTGAGTGTGTAGTTATTAAAACAAAACTGATTTGGGTTCATAATGCTTGATGTTGCCTTATGCTATTAGTTTATCTCTATTACTATTCCTTACTGCATTATACATACAAGATTAAAATGTTAGTATTTTTATTATATTATAGGTAATTTATTACATCATGCCCCTTAAAATGAGTTTTTACAAGGTTATTATGTCTAGGCATTCATGTTTTATTGAAAGTTATTTGATAGTTACAAAAGGTTGTCCTTGAATACCTGTAATTTGATGTATGACTTTCAGGGCTTTTCAGTATGCATTGAGCAAAAAAAAAAAAAAAGTAGCTGGCATTTTTTTCACACTCTGTGTTCATTTGCAAAGCTGCTGGCACAAAACACCCAAATCTATCCTGTTTTATTCCCAAAGAGAGGCTAGTGTTTTGTTGCAGCTAAGCATTTTCTCTTATACCTGAAAAGCAAATGACAGCAGGGTTTTCAATTTGCTGATGCCATTACACTTGTATTGCTCCTCTCTGCTGTCAAAAATAGTCTGTTGATGAATTTTCATGCCTACTAAATGGAATATCAGCTGGAGTGTGCTCAAACTTGAGCACTTGAACAAATCATTCTCTTTTTGTTTTTTTTTTTGTTTTTTTGAAAAACCTTGACAGTTTTGTTATTCCCAGAGCATTGAGCCAATTCCAAGTGTGGCACTTGAGTTTATGTTATGTCTCTTAATGTGACCACCGATCGATAATATGAAGGACTAGCATTTACCATAACATTAACTCTCTCCAGAGATTAGTGGCATCTTCCTGTCCTCTTGTTCATAGCCACTCATCTTCAATTCCAGCAACTGTTATTATCCTGTCACTGCTTATCTGCTTGGTAAATTATATCCCTGCAGTCCTCCAGGGCCCTGCCTTTCAGCAATACAAAATAATACAAGTACCACAGACCTGTTATTAGTTCAATTAAAATTAAATCATTGGAAATCCCTGTTAAGACATATTTCTTTTTGTTACCCAGGCATCAGTATCTTTTGCTCTGACTGATACATCAGGAAGTACAAGTTGGAATCAGCAATGTATGTAAGGAAAATGCAAAGGTTCTGAGAGAAGAAAAGTCCTGTTTGATAGTAAGTAGCAAGAAGAAATGCAGCAGTGTAATCATATTTTCAAAACCTTAATAAGCAGTGCATTTATCTCCCAAAAATAACAAAAAAGCCAAACTGATCATAATGAGACCTAAAATAGTACTGGGTATAGTGCTAAAACCAAGTGGTTTTCAGTTTTGGTGGCCGGGATGGGATCGGTCATCATTTTAGAGTAGCAGAGAAATCACTATTATATGAGCATAAAAATGTGTCTAACAAGAAAATAAGAGGCTATTTTACGCACAACAACACAGAACTCTGCATTAGGCTATTTGGAATTCAGACAGTGGAATAGATCAAATAATATGCAGTGTATCCAACATTTATTTATTTATTGGATTCTGCGAGTAAGATACAAAATATATCAACCTTACCATTAGTAAGCCATGACAGATTAAAACAAGCTAATTATGATTTATTTCAGCTTTGGTGTCACAAAGAAATAAGTGATTATTAGCTTTTCATTATTATTGAGTATTGTTCAGTATTACTGGATTGCAATTTGAACTCAGGTGAGAGGAGGTGTCTTGTACAGAAATGATGACTTATTACTGTGTGATTGTCACTCACTTTTTAATGGACACAAAGTGACAAAGTTCTCAGAGAGGAGGATACAGGCACAGTTGTTTTAATATTAATCAGGGAAAATACCTGTATTATGTCCCTTATTTTGGCCTGTACACCACTTTTACAGATTTATTATGAGCTCCCTTTGTTTTGGAATCATGTTGTAATCATGAATCAGAAATCCAGTGGTTGGTATCAGGGCAAACTCAGCAGTCTGTTTTAACTGAACAGGTTAGGGGTGAAAGCATGGATATAACTTTACCTTAGGTTTTGCATGATTGTTAAAAGATGTTATGCTGTTATGCTTTTCTTCCTGTCATGCAAGGGGCTCTAAAATTCCCTAAATAACTTCAGTCATGGATGGAATTAGAAAGGTGTCAAAAAGCAGTCTTCCTTCCCATTGGCTTCAGTTCACAGTGACCAGAGCTTCCCCTTATAATTCTCAAAGCTTCGTTTGACTGGGTAAAACTATCAACATTTTTTTCACTTCTCTCTCCACAAGGCAATATATTGCAAGTGTGTCCCTGGAACAACTCAACACAGTCACTTGAAGGGGACTATTGCTGTTTTCTAACAGCCCAAAACGTTGCAACTACCTCGTCTGTATCATCCACAAGGTGGATTGAGTCCCTAGTTTTTCAAGTTCTCAAGACTTATCATGGTCTCTCAAATCCTCTCTAGCTGAAAAAGCACAGCAAGGACTTTACTTGAAGACCTAACTTCCTGAGGAGGCTGAAGAGAGCACAATTTCTGCTAAAGCTCCTTGAGAATGTTACTCATCAAATCTACACTGATGTGCCACATAATGGTACCACTTCAAATAGTTCTTCTAACATTAGGAGACATTTACAGCACTCCCTGCCTCCAGAAAACAGTTCTAAGGATATAGCCCCCTGCCACAAATACATGTTTTTATGTTCTCCTGCATTTTGGAAGGCAATACAGACTCTGATATGACTGCAGAACATCCTTTCCTCGGGGCCCTCATTAACATTTCCACCATCTTAAGTGTCACCCAGACATCCCATCCATATACTCTCGCTCTGACTGCATCCTCACAGATTACCACGTTACAGACAGCACTGCTTAACTGCTGTTAGTCTCATACTGGTTGATGCAGTTATTTTTGTAGGAGCTTTCTCTTCACATGAGTACTATTATTACCAAATTGATGTTGCAGACTTATTGTAGTGCGGTCCAAGTGAGGAAAGTCTGACCACAGTATCTTTATGTCACCTGGACTGCATCAGGTTGCAGTTCCTCTGTGACTGTACTTGTAGGATTACATATCTTATTTTGTAGCATTAATATATGTTCTTATTTTGTATCTTATTTTATGAAGTGATCTTTTGGTAACTATTGAAACATCCATGATTATGTTAATTGTTTCTTGTTCTGTTTTCTTTACTCATCTGACACAAAATACTACATGCTGAATCTCTCCAATGGTAATAAGGGAATCTGGAGTTTGTGTGTGTCAGGCTCTCCTTACCTGACTCCTCCTTCAGTGCTCCCTCCCTAGCAAGACCTTGACAGCTTTTTCTCTCTGGCTCGCTTTGGCCACCAGAAATATGTTCAGAGTGCAGCCTCAGGGGCTGAGACAAGGGGGTGCACTGCAGAAACTGGGAAGATTTTAGGGGGCAGTCGTGGATCAGTGGTTAGGGTGTCGGACCCGTAACCGGTGGATCGCTGGTTCGACTCCCCGTACCGGTGTCCATGGCTGAGGTACCCTTGAGCAAGGTACCTAACCCCCACTGCTCCCCGGGCGCTGCATGCGGTCGCCCACTGCCCCGGGTTTGCTGTGTGTGTGTGCACGTCACTTGGGTGGGTTAAATGCAGAGCAGAGTTCCCTCCAATGACAAAATATGTCACTTTCTTTCACTTATGTGTGCTTATGTACACCACAGTGGGAGCCATAGGCTTTCGCTGGTCAGATGTCACCATTGTCAACACACACCTTCTCACTGGAGACAGCGAGATAAAAAGAGATGAGGAAGGAAAGAGACAAAGAAAGGAAAGTGTGGTCTGGCATTTGCCACCTTCAGATCAGAGGGTCTGTGATCGTCCTCCCACACACACACACACACACACACACACACACACACAAACACAGCCAAAATAACATGTGACAGCTTAACAAGCTTAGCAAACTAAGCATTTGTTTTTGCCAGGTTTAGGTGTAATTTTAGCCATGTGCCATGTTTTGATGGCCGTGTTTACCAGTATTTTCTGCCAGTGGGAGGGGTTTCATTTGTCTGTTCAAGATATTTGACTACATTACCCTATTAGTAGTTTATTCTTCATTTCAGCATACCCTGCATAATTCTGCACTTTATTTTTGATGTTTACTCAACTCAACTATATTGTCACCATGCACTAGAAGCGCAAATGCAGTTTAGCATCTAACAAGATAGAATAAACCATACAAAAGTCCTCATATATAAGCTAACTGTGACAATTGTTTTATATAATAACAAAACAAGCATTACAACATATACACAAATATAAAGCAACTGTTTTTGTAGCATCATATTTGCAGTATTAACTGCATGCATGTTAACATGCTGATGATAGCATTTAGCTTAAAGCCACCATTGTACTTTAGTACATCCTCACAGAGCCACTGATGGTTGTCAACTCTTGTCTTTGATTTTTTTTTTTTTAATGTGAAAAATAACATTATGGTCATAAAACTAGTGGTCTTTCAAGAAATCAGTCTGCACAAGTATAGCTAAACCAGATACAAAATGCACACAGATTCTGTTTGTTTCACACCTGCCCCGCTTCCCTCTCCTCCCCTCTCTCACCCCTCTCCCCAAAGCCATCAGCTCAGTGAAAGCCCTTTCCAGCATGGAGCCAAGGAGTTCAGTGATGCCAAGCTGAGTCCCTTAATAACCCCACAGCCTCTCCTCCCTGTTTCCAGTGCCAACCCTACTGCGAATGACAACTATTATGATGGTGGGCCCTGTCGAGACCTGGTCTACTTCCTGTATGACTGAAGGAGATGGGATTGGCTCAGTCTTACCTGTGACAGGGAAAGTCACATGGAAAAGACTATGGAGACTATTAGATCCAGGCAAGGATATCTTTGTGGGTACTTTCAGGGGAAAGATTATTATTATTATTATTTTTTAATCCCCATGACACAAAATAACCATAATAATATTTTTGAAACATTCACTAATTCAAGCGCATACAGAGGATAGTGCTTTGAGTGAGAAATCACCATCATTATATAGTATTTTGTCCTTGAAACAAGACAGCTAAACTAACAGAACTAAAAGTGGATATTTTTTTGCTTTGTAAACTTTTGCAATGCTATCACAGTACTAGATGTTGCCGTCATATCTTTATTTAACTGGCTTATTCAACAGTTTGAAAACTTGAGCTGCACTGTGCAGCTGAAACAAATTGCTTCATACTGCAGGTTTGACAGCAGAAAGCAAAGAAAATCTAATCTGTAACACAGCTTTCCTTTGATTTCCATCAGTATCTTGCATAGATAAAGCATTGTAAAATTCCAAATCTGTGCCAGTGATCCCTTTCGGATCCATATAGAATCTCTAGAATGGATTTGTTTTTAAACGTAAAGATACAGATGTGCTGGATAGAAAGATCATGTATGTTATTGTTCTAATGGGTAAATCAGAAGAAATCTGGAAAGTGCTCTGGATTGAAGTGCTATATAAATGCAGTCTATTAAAGAAAATGTCAAAGTGTCTGCAAAATCATTAGTAAGTCATCCTCAAAGGGCAATATTAGTTTACCAACTAATGGAAATCTTTTTTTGAATCAAAAATAAGATTAAATAATCAAAAAAAGTCCAAAAATACCCCAGCATGGCACCAAGATGGAAACAAGATATGAAGTCAGGGTTCATCACTTTAGAACTTGTACTGACTAGTCAGCACTGTGCCCATCTGAAATGATGGTGGTTTTTCTTTGACCGCTATAAAATCTGCTTTTATTTCACAGTATATTGAATATCTGACTGCAGTGTGGGAGGATTTTACACATCAGCTTTAGGGTCAGGTTCAGTCTGTAAAACCTAGAATATAACCTCCCTCAGCTTGCCTTAAAGGCTTCTAACACACCTGAAAGAATGTATTAGTATGTCTCTCTGTAGATGGACTCACTTTCTCGTGATGGTCTGATCAAGCTGGTATGTCCTGACAAGAATACAGTTCTGACGAAACCCTCATCATTTGAGTATGAAACTGGTCAGATTTTAGGATACTGACTGTTGCTAAATCCAACTAGAACAGTTAAAAACAGAGAGGTGGATCTAGGCTCTGTGTAGTAGGAGTGAGGCCAATGTGTCCTCCATGTCCTCCTCCCTCCTTATCTTCCAGCAGAGCAGCCGGGATGCGTAGTGATGATGGATAAGGCCGGAGTGCCTTCCAGGCTCTGCGTGGGTTGATGAATTCACCTCTCCTTCTCTGAGTGTGATCTGACCTCAGGCTCCATGTGAACTACTTCATCTACACAGCCCAGAGCACTACAGTCCTCCACTCAGACCATGTAGCCCTGTGGCCTGAAGCATGCTTAAACATAGTTGTTTAAAAGGAGTCTTCATTTAACCTTCAAGCAGTCGCTCTGAGATTAAAATTCATTGCATTCACAGTATTTTTCACTGTGTTATGCACACTGTATTTAATTTCTGTCACTAGGGATCTCTCAGTTGAACAATTAAAGACCATAGCTGATGAACGTTTACAATTTTGAACTTTTTTTTTTTGTTTCATGTGCCGCTGCACATACATTAAAATGCACACAATCTTGTAACAAATGATCAAACTAAGTAATACATAATATGTTTTAAACATGCTTTCTTTTTTTATGCACCAGTTAAACACCAGTCATTTTAGTGTTGAATATTGGCATCTTAGAGTAGAGCCATGGAATAGTCTCATTGGTTTTATAGGTGTTTTTTAATTAGCCACTAATGAAGATGGAGCAGAAATGGTTCCTCTGATCAATTGTGCACATAATTAGATCAGGGATTTTACAGTGAGAAGCAGAAGGGGGGCGGAAACAAGAGAGTGGACGACCACATGCTAACAGACATGTGTTGGAAGCCTATTAGCTGTCACATGGTGCGTTCAGGTGCTTCTCTTCGGCTTTGAGTGGCAGGTTCAACATTCACAAATACAAATAATGTTTTAATGGGAGATCAGACCTGAAAAGATCCCATAACAGAAGAGGATTTTTTTTTTTTTATCTTCCATCGTTTCTACCATGGAAAAATGTAATGTCTCATCAAGTCAGCTATCACAGGAAATCCAGATTTTCCCAGTCATACCTTGTTGGGTTATTCATGTGAATCACAAGTTTACCGCAGTGTTTCAGACAGTGCCTGAAGGCAGCCATGCTCAGCAGTCTGCCCATTGTTGCATGATAATGGGAGAGCTCAAACAGCAACAGAGAACAGTGAAGTGGCTGATGTGAGGATGACTGATACACAGAATGGATAGATGCTGCCCCCTGCTGATCTGGGACATTTTTTTTATCTTTTTATTTTACCACTGACATTTCTGGGGGCAGACAGGAAATGACTCACATACAGTTTCTCAGTGCTTTCACCTAAGAATATTAATGAGATCTAACCAAATTAGTATCACTCAGGTTTAGCAAGGTTTGGCAGTTACTAAACCTGAGTTTAATGAGTCAGTGCTTTGTCTTTTACACTACCTTTTCTGTCTAATGGAAAGCTAAGATCAAGGAAGGAAATCACTGTAAATACATGAGTCTCTGAGGAATTAAGACACATTCCCAACTTTCAGCTCCAAATTGATGGCATTTACCTCCTTACTGCGTGTAGAATTGTTGCTCCATGAGTTATTGTGCCATTTCAAATGCTGTAGTACAGAAAGAAATGAATTCAAGAAATTGGTCATTCAAGAGATTGGTCTGCCCAGCCTGCAAGCATTTGACCCATGCTTGCAAGCTGGGCAGTATTTGCAAGTCTAAGCAATATCTAAAAATAATCCCAGTTAGGAAACTTTGTGTCCTGTCTTGTCGCTGCTGCATCTAATATTTGGAAACATTTTCTCTATTACAGTAATGGGTACTTTGACTGTTTAGTTAGAACTTAAACGGCACATTATTTATATTAGTTGAACACAGCTTCACTGGGCCAAATACACAGGATACAATACTCATCATACATGCCTCACTCACTCACATCCATCCATAAATTTGTTTTACCTCAAATGTACGTGTTCTTGTTTTAGACTGTATTTACTTCATTTTTGTTTTTTAGACAGGCACAGTACTACTGTTATAATTTGATTTGGTCTGGCAATGTTCATTTGTATTATTTCTAGTGGATGATGCTTGTAAGATGATGTTTGTAGTGTGGTTTCGGACTATGGGAGAGCCCTTTTGTGTGTTATCCTGTTGATGCTACTATATTGATAGTTTTTTGTCATTTGATTGATTATCGGCACTGTTGGGGTTTCTTTTTTTTCCTTTGTCCATTTCTGCATTTTTATGTCTGATGAAGCCCTTGAAAACGAGATGGTTCAGTGGACTTATCCTCAAATCTGAAATTTTGAAAGTGAAAAATTTTGTTAAATGAAGCACCAATACTTCTCTCAACACTCAGTGCTGAGGTGCAGTCAGAGTATTAAGTAACTGATCCACCACTCGAGGTCAGTGTTTCCTTAAAAACAGTTTTACTTGTTAAGACGTCAACAAGAATTTACAGCCTTGGGTATATTCATTGGACAATATAATGCATTTAGGGAAGGTAGTCAGCTGAGGTGTTTTTACTGTCTTTGTGGTTCTGTCACTCCTGGAAGAGTTTAACAAGGCACTTGACCTGCACTGTACAGGCTGATACAAATTTGCTTTAAAATTTGCTATGTGAAACATTCTTCAAACAACGACTCAAGCACATTTCTGGTTCTTGTTTCTCCAGTTTGAGGATTTGTTGATTTTCTCATTATGTATGGAGTTTTGATGAATTTCAGACAGTTGGCTCAGGTTCAGGTTACTTTAACTGAACCTGTAAGTACACTTAGTTTGCAGCAGAAGAAGACATTCTGATTGGCACACATTTTAGAAAGAACACTGACGGTATAGACATGATGAGAAAGTGTTCCATTAATCTGGACAAAAGAGAGAAATAACAATAAAAACGAAATAAATTAATACACTTTGTTTCTATAGCAATGCATTGCGATGATTTATTCATCCGAATGATAGCTGCCAGAATAAAACTATTTTTACACTGCTTCATTCTGCACACTGGGGCTATAAACTCAGTCCAGAAGAAGCTGAAAATTACTGTGCAAAGGGTGGGAGGCTTCACTTAAATTCAAGCTGACTCTCCACAAAATGAGATATTTGAAGACATCACCTTGGACATCAGGGAACTGTTGCTTACAGTGTTGCCAAAATAAAAGATTCAAATTCCATTCATATGACATTAGTTTTTGTGTTTAATATCTGCGGCCCGAAAAACAAAGAGAAACAACCTAAGCTATGCTATACTGAGCTTAACGGTGCCACATAAATTCCACTTTAATTGAAATTCTAACAGATGGAGCAGAGTTGAACAAAATCACCAAATGTCACGCGTCTTTAAAACAAACCAAACAAACAATATGTAGGCGGCAAGTAAATGATCTCTCCTGTTCTATTTGTCTGTCTGCATGAGACTCTTGCAGATGACAGACAGCAAGGCTGTGGATGAAACGTTTTCATTCCTAGCCTCATTAAATTGCCCTGCTGCACCCCTGTGATGCACCTCCACCTTTCAACACCCCCCTGTTCCTTCCACCCATAGCCAAGCATCCACCAGCAGAAATGTTTTATTCAGTGTCGTGTACAACAGTGGCAAGATCTGCCTGCATACTGATGTTGAATTTGAATACATTTGACACTGCAATCTGAGCGACTTAGGTTTAAATGAGTTTAGATTTGTGGCAGCGTACGTTCCTCTCTGTGTTACACTTAATAGCTGTTCGTTTAACTCGTGGGGGTGGGGTTATTTCGCAATTGATTTACATGCAACAGTGAAGTGTGAGGATGTTTTATTATACCTTGGGAGAGGGCTAGTTATGGCTCGCTTGCAACTCAAATATGGCTGGGCTGATCCTGAGCTGTAGCTGCTGAGTTCATGAGCTTTTGCAAGGCTTTTGCTATGTTGTGCATGTGCCTGCAGAGACCTAGATGGACATTTTGGGATGGTGGAAATTCCCTCTTGTGAATTTTCTGGTCTGGCTGAACATGCACACATGCCAGAAAAGCCCACTTGCACAGAATTGTGTTATTGTCCAAAAACTGTAATCTCTGTGCAATGATACAAGACTGCAGCGGGACCATCTGGCGTTCATAGGCTTTCCCTTGATATTTTGAATTAGAGGGCTTCAGTTACATTACCATCACACCGCAGTGTATTCTTGCGGTTACAGACTGCAGTGTGTCCTCACATGCACGCTTCATGTTTGGCTCATATTAGCCCCTGCTAACACACAGGGACAAATACATAGCATTCGCAACCACACAGTGAAAGGCTCACCCACAGCCACAGGATGTTGTCCTTCTCAGTCAGTGATGATTTCCTGGAAGAGTAAAGCGGCTGTGCAGCATCTGTGTAGTGTAACTGGACTTCATAGGACAGGGAAGGGAGAGAGAGAGAGAGAGAGAGAGAGAGAGAGAGAGAGACATGCTTCACTTATTCTTCCTGGCGCTGCCTTTGCCGCGGTTCAGATGCAATCACGACCGCGGAGAGATGGCACGGAAACACAAACAAGCGGCCACTCGTGATTTGCTGGCACGATGAGGTTGGCCGCACAACGCATTCAGCAGCTGCGGCCCTACTCAAGTTGTGCAGGGTGCTCTGTTTGGATAGTGTTCAGCAGTGGGGACGACAGTAGACACAGCCAAATCGGTGTTGGATATGCTGAAAGAAGGGGTGAAGCATGAAACCCCAAACTGCCACTTGTTTCCAGCAAATACATTTTACATTTGCATTTAAAGTGTTTGGACAAAACTTTTGCTGTACAAAATTTACTTTGAGTTGCCCTAAGCAACACGATTAACCACATTACAAGCAAGCAGTAGCAGGGAGAGCAAAGGTCAGGGCCACATTACCTACACAATAAATACACATCCTGAAATGTCCACATAAAAATACCTGCAAAATACATGCTCAAATTGTGGATATTTCAGGATGTATATTTATTTCACCTTTTCTATTTGTATTTGAAATGCATGATTAGTTTGGATAATCATGCATTTCAAATACACTTCATTAGGATAGTGCCTAGTTATTGTGCACAGCTGTACACAGAAGTATGCATTTTTTTACTGTAGGTCGTGTAGTCGCAGTTTCAGTCTCACACCAGAAAACCACATTCATCATAGAATCAGGAAGTGGAAAGCTGCTCCTAGCATCCTCTTCTGTTTCAGAGAGGAAGTGGGTCAGACATACTTTGACCAGAGACTGTTGTGGCTACTGCATAGGGACTAGATGCACTGCTGACACATTTCTATGTAAGTTTGTATAATCATACATCTCAAATTAAAATGTTGTTATACTAGTTTGGAGAAAATGCATGATCCTATTCTGAAGTAAGCAAGACTCTTTGATTTCAAGTAAATGACAATTGCCCTGGTCGCCTGTTGTCTGTTGATCTGAAGGCTTTCACATTAAATCTTTCACAAGTTTTCACAAGTCACCTCTGCACATGTTGGGCTTAACAGATGAAGCTCCTTCATGATGAGTTTTCACATCCTTTTTCCCCCTATTTGAGCCAGATTAAATGACAAGTAATCTAGTTTTAGGCAGGAAATGTTTATACATACTGACCTGATGTAAGTCAAAATATTTTAAAAGCCCCACAGTCAGTTTGCTTTTTAGGGGTTTCTTGCAGTGCCCAGTGTATCAAATACATATGCCCCTCAGACTGCATGTACTATGACTAAATTCTTGTGCTTCCAGTTGAAAAATGCAGTGTGTGTGAAGATTGATTCAATTGAACTCATGGAGATTGTTTATGCAGCTCTGCCTTTTGGAAAATAAACTCTTAAATGTGAAAATCACCTCATTCAACCCAGGGCTTCGTAAATCTTTCTACAGTACTCAAATATAAACTGTTGTATTTTACAGTCTTGCCCCACTATATATTTTCCCCTTACATTACATTCATTTAATTCAGTTCTTCCACAGTGAACATTTGCTTTTGCACAGTGTTGCTCTTTATTCCTTGCCACATCTCATGTCATGGAGCAAAGAGAAGTGAACAGCAGCAATTTGAGTTTAAAGGGGCCACAGCAAAGCAGAGCATATAGAGTCATCACAGCGCCAATGAATCCTCTGTGCTCCACTGGCCCTCCCAAACGGGAAGCGGCAGAGTGGAAAGGACAGCTCTTTTCTCAGAGACTGGAATACACCAGTGCAGTGCAGTGAGATGCATGGCCTCCCGCAATCCACTACAGCTCCATTACTTAGCCAAGAGATTGCTGGGACACGACGTCTCCACACAGCATGTAGGCACTCTCATTCCAACCCTATAAACCTTCGGAGACGAGTCATCAGCGCACAGCGAGATTTACAATGGTACAAGCCCAGGGGCCCAGACAGTTATAGATCCCTTTACCTTTCAAGAGCAATTTCACCGCAAATAGGATTAAAACTAATGGCGTTTGACACCACCATGTCCAGCACATTGAATCCATCGGGTTTTATCGTGCTGACATTTGAAAAGGTTGGCCTATGTGCTAAAAGATGCAGAGCTGGGTGACATATATAGAGCACCCTTGGGACCCAAGCTTTTACAGCCAGCTCTGGAGATGCTGACCCCCCCTAACCTGTGCCTGCCACCCAACCAGTTCTATTACAACAACTTTTCTAGACATTAAAGCCAAAACACTACCAATCATAACACTCCACTGCACATTTTCCACTAGTTTGCAGATGGGAGATGTTTTTCCTCTTTGTTCAAGGGGTCGGGACCCTGTGGTGTGAGCATGCACTGAATACGGAAGCAGTCCTGTCAGCGAAATAATGCTCATTATCTCACTTGTAAGTAATACTCTCCCTGTGTGATCTGTTTACTTCATAAATTAAACCGGGAATGATTTTCTTCCTCTTTGCTGTTTAATTTCAATTTGTATAAACAACACACTTCAAGGTCAGCAAATGAAATTGCGGTGTTTGGAATGTGAATGGAGTTTGTTGCCTCTGGGACCCTGTGCTATTAAAATGTGCTCATTCAGTAGCATAGTACAGTACTTGACCTGAATAATAATTTTAGTGTTGCTTCACCTCATGCTAAAACTAAGTGTGCTCTTCTGAACTTGTCTTTGTTTGTTTGTTTTTATGCCACAGTGTTAAATAAAAGCCATCTCATACTGTGAGATCGCAAATGATCGCTGTCCTCGAAAATGTCTCATTTATTCTCTCCTTGCTGAATTGTAACAGGTTGCTCTCCTTCATCTGAAAAGTATTAAATCAAATCCAAATAGAAGAAGCTCTATATCAAATTGAGCTGAACAGGGTAGTATACTAATGATTACATTAATTTGTGGCTCTGTATGCTGTAAAACATAAATTGCATGGCAGTCATCTTTAATGGGATGTCCAGGTTGGAAAAGGGGCAGAAATCACCAGCTGAGATTGAAAACCTAATTAAATTTACATACAGCTCTAAGGCCTCCCTCGGTCTGCTTTCAGTGCTTCCGTTCATGCCTGTAAACACCACTTTTCAGAAATCATTACTTTGGCACACTAAACACTTTCCACCCCGAGAACAAAGCGAGTCGGAAAAACGGGAATACATTAGCAACTGAAATGAGATCATAAGCAGCATTTGCGAGGTGGCTGTGAAATCACAAAGCAAGGATGAAATATCTCTGCCTGTGGAGTGTTCAGAGCTGGCAGTTAGCCGCTGTGAATGATTGAACTAATATTTGGAGTTATTAGTTCTGCTACATTTTCTTTGAGAATGAGCAGTGTGGCAGGTCCAGGATGACATAGTTTATGCCACTGCTGAGATCTCTCAACCAGCAAGTGCTTCAGAAAATATAAAAGTGATGAAAATCACTTCAAAACCGCCCTTGTGTATTCAAGAGACAATTTTGCTTTTACATTTCAGACTGGGCTCAGTGTAGGGCTGTGGACCCAATGAATATAAAATGTTATTGGCCAAAGTATTACTGCAGGTTCAGTGTCCTCAATATGTGTTCACATACATGTCTTCATTTCAAGAGGCACCGCACTGGTCTGTAATCCCATTTTACTTACACGCGCAAAAAATGTTTTCAGCATGTTTTAGTCACCCTGCAATTTTTTTTCCTTTCCTGCTCAGGTTTTGAGAAAATTTCATCCACAGTGCAATAAATAGTATACAGATCAAGGTACATATGTATTTGATTCAGATTGTTTTTGTGTGTGTGTTGTCCATACCCCTTAGCCTACCTTCTGTGCTGCTGGAACATGTGAGATTAGTTTTATCTTTTAATGGATGTGAATGAAATTTCATGCTGCAAGCAGCACAAAATCAAGAATCTTCTTCCAGAGTCAGTGACAGTTACTCTGGATAATCCACAGACCTCACTGTCAACAGTTTCATAGGGACTACTCACTACAAAGTTTTTGTGGCAAAAAAAAAAAAGAAAAGATAAATTATAATTACAATTACATATAGAATGAGTCATAGTCATTTTCTGTGCTTTGAAGCTCCCTCTGTTACTTCACTGGTGCTCCTAAAGAAGCTGCATGAATCAATATGATCATGATGAATGTGAAATGTTATTAATTTCGGGTGTACTAAGAAATTTTTGACTTGGCACATATAAGATATAAATGTGTTGAAGTCCGCTAATGTAATGTGAAAGACAAGCTTAGCAAAACATTAGTGTTGAGTACAGCCAGTCTATTTGAAATGGCACTACTAGAGGCTCAACAAGTGTTTCTCAGCATTGGTTGTCACCCAACAGTACATCTGTTTATTCTCAGCCAGCTGTGGTTTTCACCTCACTAATGTACCATAAGCATCTGTATAATGATGCGTAATTGATGCAACATACTACTCATATTTTTTCTTTGAGATATGGCTGTGGCAAATTGAATTGCCACAGAACCCACATGATTAATATGTAGGAGAGAAACATGTCTCATGCTGCGATGTCAGAGTGCCTCTTGCAGACTCACACTGAGGTAGCAGTTGAGGCTTTTAAGCCATTTTGCTATTAGTTTGTAAGTGGCATTAAGAGGCTCTTCTGAGATTTGCTCCCGATTTGGCTGCAAACAAACACAAACACATTCGCTTTGCTGGGAATATGTGAGAACATGTTGCCGTCTCATCACCAGACAAGGCCCGATGGCTCCCTCATGGCTGCATGCTGCACACTCTTCAGAGATGTGTTGACTTGAATGAGGAGTTCTTATCCCCAAGTAATGATGAGCTCTATACACAGAACTCTGCCTCATTATGCTGCAGCTCTGCAAACACCACGCAGCTGTCTAATGGCATCTTGGCAATGGCAACACTTGAGACACAGTGAGGATGTATATGTCATGCTCTCATATGGAAAACTGTGGGCGCCAGTCTTCCTCCTGTGTATGGACACTTTGCTGTTTCATGTAGCATAAAGGAGCTGCGCTGCTGGTAATTCATGCGGCACATCTGGGAGAACAAATGTTCTCATTCAGCAACACCCACAGGGAGCTTTGTTTCAGCAGTGGTAGTTTCAGATCAGAGGAGGCTGTAATTAGTGAGGCTGACACCAGGTGGCAGTCCAAGTCTTCTCTCTCCAGCACCCCCACCTACATCCCAAACGATGATGTAATCCTTTTCAGACCATTATATCACATGGCACAAACAGGCTCTTTGCTCCTCTCCATGTGGATACACTTTGATTTCCAGTGATTGCTGATACCATTGTTGCAGTTATCTCCTGCGCCTATGTGGTTATCTCGCATTCATAAGAAGCCTCACGGTGTCTCTTTAATGAAATCAAAGTCAGAGCTGATTCTGCAGCGCAGCACTGAGACGAGCTCTCCCGTCTGGCCACACATCCACCGACGCTGCTCTCTCATGGATTTTAAATATGGCTGTGACCTTAACAGTAATAAAAGCAATTCTCACAGCACTAATCCTCTCCTCCGGTCTCACTAGCTCTTAACCTTTTCTGCCACTGCATAAGTGAACTGAGCTGTGAAGATGTGAATATGCAACCCCCCCCCCCCCCACCCCCTCCCTCCCCTACACCCCCGCCGTAAAAATCAGCGCTTAATAATATTGGCTCAGCGGCAGACAGATTACGGCAGGAATAGAGCATCTGCTGGAGGGAGAAACAATATGACAGCTTCCTCCCTGGGGAGCAGTGGCTGTAAAAGACAATCAGAAAGAGACAGAGGGATGGAAACAACTAGGCTTTCTTGAAGAAACATGTAAGCATTATAACCACAAATCCCATGGGAGCCCGTAGACAGTGACAGGAGGGGTATTTGTGTTCTCATTCAATACGCATGCAACTTATTTACGTCACAATACCACTGGCACAATATTGTTATTGAAACAGAAAAAAGGAAAATAGCAAAATATCTATAAGAATAATTTAAAGTGCTTGGCTTTGAATTATGCTTATAAAGTCACCAATCTAACCTGCGCTAACCTGACCAGAATCAAAGTGGTAAAACATCACAATGTTGCTGAAAGAGAAAATTTTTTTTCATTGTAATGTTGTTGAAAAACTGGAGTAGACAATTTTATGGAAAGGGGTGAAAAGTTAGCACTGTTCGGCTTTTTTACCAGAAGTCCAAGGTCGGGAGTGAAAAGAGGTTCCTATTTCTACTTGACCTGGTGTGGTGGGAGGATGGTATAAGGCTCTGAAACAGGGCATAAGGCCAACTGGTAATGGAGCATATGATGTCAGATTTGCTGCTAATGCACTTCACATGCTTTTTACTACTATTGTGTGTGCTCAGAGATCATCTGTTAGTGGAAATGTTTGTACCAATGTGTGTTTCTTTAAAGTCACTCAGACAGAGTGAAAAATAGGGGAAAATGTGTTGAAAAGCAAAATGTACAAGACAAAAGTGACTAAATTGAGCAGAAAACTCTAAAGACTGTCTGATCCAAGGCTGCTGAACTGCTTGTACTGTGTTATTTTTTGAGGATGTGTCTCGTGGTTTGCTCTTCTTTCTGAAGTGAAGGAAACTCTCTCCTTTTTTCATGCTGTAGAAGACTGACTGATACCCACTTCCCCTTTTTGTTTGACCAGATATGAGGATGTTCCACCCTGAGATTGACAATATTCTCACTCCTGCTGCCTACTGCCTTGCTTGAGATTTAACTGGAAACAGTCCAATGCTTCAAATGTCTCGCTGTGTGTGTTTGTGTGTAGCAAAGTTCCTTATAATTCTTCTGCTTTTGTTTTTGCTCAGTTTTTACACTCCCTGTCTTCAGTAGATGGCAAATATGAAACCAACGCACTGCATCACAGGGGTGCCTGATTATTGCATATTTATTCAAGGTGGAACCTTGGTTCTGAACACTCTGCTGGGCAGTCGATTGTTCTCCCAGACAGTAATTGTACAATTAAAGTTTAGCAGCCATAATTAGGCAAGACAGGCCTCCTTTTAACATTTAGATTTCTACACATGTCAAAACTGATGCAGCCAAACTCTTTATCCAAGTTAGTGGTATGTCCCCAAACACACAATTTGCTTACATCCTTTCTCTTATAAAAGCAAAAACATACAGTTTGAAAATGCAAATAATATGCAAGCAAAATGGCATTTTGATTTTACAGATTTTTCTTTCTTGTCATACAATGACAATGTATTCCCACTTGACAGCAACATGTCTGGAACATGAAGATTTAGCCTCAGTTTTTTAATACAATATAAAGTAAACATCATACGGATATTTACTACCCCTTTTTTGATTGTTGATTTTAATAGATTTTGATGATTGATTGATTTTTTTTAAAAAGAATAAAACAGCAGGAAACAAAATGGTCAGCATAGACTGGGTGTTTTTTAACCAACTCACTGAGCTACAGTCAATTAATTAGCTGGCTACTACTGCTGCCCGCGACAGTTGTCATTTCAGCTGGCAAAGTGGAGGGATACCAACAAGAGAAAGCTAGCATTTGTCCAATCTGTCTGAGATCAAGGAGCAATTGTTTCAGAAATGTGAATTAGTGAATCTGATATCTTTGCAAACTGCATATGTGGTGTGCGAGAACAGAATGCAGCAATAAGGGATCAGGGCGAAGTGAAGGTAGTTTCCCATAGGAGATTGACATGCAACCCTATTCTTTGTGTAAAGCATAGAGTAGTTATAAGATGTCAGCTAATTTTAAATCATTTTGTTTGAGACTGTGTTTTGAAAATCATGAAGATTTCACATGTTCATATTTTTAATCTATCACGTCTTTTTAAATAGAATTTGCACAATGTTAATCGATTTAAATCAAAGTGTTTGAAAGGTAAAAAACCTCCCTGTATATATCTGTGTCTGTGTATCAATGGCTTTCTCTCTCAGTGGGACTCACCACCCACAAAGGTTAATGAGCTTAAACACAGCTCAGAGTGAGCTCATTAAACAGACCACAGAGACTGGAGAGGGGAGAGGAGAGGGAGGACGGCAGAGGAGGGAGTAGGAATAAACATGAAGGTGGACTGTTGCTGCCACTGGGGGCAACTGAAATCACTCTTTAAGTGATCTACAATGCGCCATTGTTTCTTTGTTCTTTTTGATATAGCCATCATTTGTTGTTTTTTCTGTCACAGAAACAAGATTAATTAATTAAATTAAATTGCGATGACTTCTGCTTAAAATGAGGCATAATTTGAGGAGGAGTCATTTATAAGTAGGCAGGTTGGACCATCACAAATACAGAGAGTGACTCAGAAGAACTGGAGGCCAGCCTACTTTTTTCCTCCGATTCTTCTGGCACCCCTGTCATTGGTGCAGGACTGGATGCAGCAAGTGCATCAGGAAAAAGAGGACTTCATCCCTCGTGTTGACACTTGAATTTAACTACTGAAGTTGTAACTTTTCACTGATGGGACAGAACCATGATTAATTGGTTGGATTCCACAGAGTAACTGTTAAAATATGACGTTTCTCTAAATATAAATTTTATTTGATTTTTGTATAGTCAGAGCACAAGAAAAGAAAGAGGTCTGAATCAGTCAGCCTAGAGAGAGAAAGCATGACACGCAGCCTGATACATGGTACACACTCCACTAGGTGAACTACCAGGGTGCCTCAGCTGCCAGCAGCAGCAATATTTGTTTTTATTTTTCACTACCACAGCAGCTACAACCCATGCAGGCTGTGTTGTGGTGATGTTCAGCAATGCCGAGATGCTGCCAAAATGTTCTATTGCTTTGTTATACTGTACACCAGTGTCATTAGATAAAAAAAGAAAAAAATAAGTGCATAACAAAACAAAAGGATTATTCCAGGAAGAACCAGTAACACAAGAAAGCACCTCATTAGGTAAGGAGACAGTTGTACTGTGGTTGCAAGGTCAAAAACTTCTTTAGTACTGGCGTTTTTCCACCTCAAGAGGTCAGACACAACTGTTGGTGACTCGGCTAAATTACTAATTATTGAAACAAATAACACTTTCGGCAGGCTCCAGTAGGCAGGTTTGTGTGCTAGGTTGCAATTTCTATTATGGATTTTGTGCATACTAATTTAGCAACCCTACTATATCAAATGAAGTACCTTGTTGGTATCGGTATCTGTTTAAGTGTATTGGTGTTGCTACTGGATACAAGAATTTCCCTCCAGGGATAAATAAAGGAATTCTGATTCTGATTCTGATCATAATTTTTCAATAATACTCAACTCTACTTACCGGAGAGCGAAATAGAGAAACATTTCTGACAAATGGTGTACATTTACTTTTTGTATGTGTGTGAAAGAGAGATCCATTAGCTCTACTGAATTGTATTTACAATCACATTACAGCATGAACAGCACTGACACACATTCTATTAACAGACATGGATTTCAAGTAATTAGTGGTGAAAAAAATCGACACTCTGTTTTAAATATATTCCTTCATTTGAACACCTTCCAGCAGTACAAACCAAAGCTTTGGATCTATTTATCGTTCCACTGCAAGAAAGGCTTTGTCCAATAATCAAGGATTGCAGAGCAAATCAAGCAAAAGAACAGCTATCGAAGCTGATGCAAGCTTGTCGCTATTGGTTTTTGCTTCTCTGTAGTTGCATAGCGTAGGATACTTTATATCTGCTCTGTGTGATTGCAGAATAATGGCTTCTGTTCACACCATCTGCAATTTTGATGGTTTTGTTCATGAATTAACAGATTGTTTTCTATATTTATGTTCAAGTTTTCTACATAGCAGCAGATTAAATTCGACAGCTACTCATTTTAATGTTTGCTGCCACTGAAAACATTTGTGAAACAGGATGTTGAACAGACTTGCAGTTTTACAATAGCTTACCGTGTGCCCTGCGTCTGTGTGTGTGCGTGCAAGTGTGTGTTTAAGGTCAAAACCTTAAAGCGTCTATAAATGATATTTTGGCAATAACAATGTATCAGATGACAATGAAAACAACATGAAAGTGTGAAAGATCTTGCTCATAGTGACCTATTTTTATAAAGCTTTATAGTAGGTTATAGAAGAGCTTTATTGTTTAGCTGACCTGCTTGCAACTTTCCTGCTTTGATTCACTGTCACTCCTGCTGGTCTGGTTTGCTCTGGAACGCAGTGGAGCATTTATCAGCTGAAGCTGATATTTTCTCAGGAGCTGGTGGAGATAAGGGTTGCAGATCAAGTGCATTTTCCTTGACTCACAGCATAATAATCAATAATTGTTTAATTATCAAGAACAAGACAACAAACAATTCTAGCGACACAAGTTAGTGACTAGTTGTATAATTCAGTAGCTCATGAAGTCCTTCACCATGCATCATGTTTATTGCTATCATGCCTTTTTCCCCACCATAAAGCAAAGTCCCTGAGGTATTGCCTCTGGTTTCACATTTGACTTGCCTTGCAGCCATTTTAAGACAGTGTTGCAATAACCTTTCTTATAACTATATTTAGAGAGACAAATTTGTTGAGTTGTTGAGCAGTTATTCTATTGACTAAAAGGGCTCTGCCACTAGGAGCATTCTTTCCAGTGTCCTGCTGTGCTGCAAATGAGATATTCTCTCAGCCTGATGATGTGACAGGATGAAGTTAATTAATAGGATCTTTTCTGTTCTAATTTGACTTCTTTGATAGTGTGATTCTAACTGAAGGGGTTCGAACTGGTAGTCTAAGATACTGGGAAAAGAGAAGACTTTAGTTCACACATACAACAATTTGGGTGTTCAGGTGACATGGTTCAGTATTACATTTTAGTTTTTTGTTTTTTTTTTATAGGATGGTTTTATTGATTTTGATATTGTCTAAGTGCTCCATAATGGGCCAAATGTTGTTCAATGAATGTGTTTACACATACTGCAAGTTTATTAAATGAGTTTCTCTCTGTTTGAAAACTGGTGTCACAGAAGGATCAGACCTTCTACCAGACTGTTCAGGACCAGGACAAAACAAGCAAACATATGATACTAAAATAGCAGTGCAGTAGGGGAAGAATGGCAGTGATGGCAGGTGGCCATCTGTCAGGGCTCAAAAGTTTGTGGTGTTTACTAGTTGCAGAGATAACTTGTTATGTGGTGGCAGCTGAGGGAGCCTAATTTTCCATTCGCCTGAATGTTCACCATGAACTTCCTCAGTGTGGGTTTTCTGCAGACCTCTCAGAAAAAAGAAGTATTTTGCGATATCATCCAAAAAATAATTTTACACTGATGTATCATGATATTATATTCGGGTCATAGCACCCATCTTTAATACTTAATAACTGAAGTACAATAAATATCACTCTTGTACTACCTCCAGAACCATATTTATTTTGCCTATATTTATTGCATTTATTCACTAGTTTAAAACTGACTATTTTTTTTTATTAAAACAGCAATAAGACACCATTAATAAATGCCCTGTGGCAAATAAATTTACTTTAGTAACATTATATAACACACATAATAAAACTGTACATCAAATGGTTAAATTTGTATAAGACAAAGCTAAACCTTTTGTTGGACATTTCCTGGATATGTAATATGATTTGTGGCTAGTCAGAGACTTAACACCTTCCCAAAGCGCAAAAATGCAAAAATGAAAATTATGTTTTAGAATTTTTAACAGTGAAAGCAAAAGTCAATGAAGACATGACTGAATGAGGTTGATGTGGAAGAACTTGACTGGCCCACACAGAGTCTTGACCTGAACCCCATCGAACAGCTTTGGGATGAGCTGAGATTGTGAGCCAGACCTTTTTTTTTTTTTTTTTTTTTTTAGCGCTTTTAGTGCTCTCCTCCATAAATGGCCAAAAATTCCCACAGAAACACTCCAAAATCTTGAGGAAAGTCTTCTCAGAAGCATGGAAGCTGTTATAGCTGCTAAGCTGTCTGTGTATTTAGAACACACTCATTAAGTAACTCATTAAAGTCTCTGTTGGTGTAATGGTCAGGTGCTCCAATATTTTTGTCTATATAGTGTGCGTATTTAAAAATAAGGACTGGGGGTAATGGCACAAATTATGACTTATCTGTTGCTTTAGTACTTAATATCCACTGAATCTGTTTTCAGAAACAACACAGATTGAATTGTGAAGTGTATAAAGATAATCATACCGCCAAGACCTCACACTGGGTGAAACAGAGAACAATCTCCACGAACATCAGAATGCAGTCACTGCTGTTCCATGCAAACTTGCGGTGTAGGCCGCAGCACAATGTTCTTTACCAGAGGAAGACAAGGCCTCCCGTTAAACTCTTGTTGCTCTTCCATCTTTTATGATCCTCCTGCCTGTGCAACAGTTCATGCCGGTACGACATTGAAATTGGAGCAGAGATGACAGGCAAAACCAGCGGAAAACCTTTGTTACGCTGAGTGAAACTCTTGTAGAAATAAATAAAAAATAAAACCTCACACATGTATTAGTGATTATTCCAACACGAGCACAAAGAGCTTTTCATGACTTCATATTCCAGGCATGCTCCAGTGGGTGGAAAACAAGTAGGAATCCAACCAGGGTGCAATCAATACCGGAGTTTTTATGTGTGGTGGGTTTTTGTAGGGTTGTAGTCTCTTTATGGATTCATCAGCTGTTGCCCCAAAAATCCAGATCTCCTGTTGGTCTTGTGTCTGTACTGTGTCATAGTGGGAGAAAGACAAAGGGAAGCTGATAAAGAAGAGGAGGAGAGGCAGAAGAGTGATTGTACTAAAGTCTGCAGCACTTCCCAGCTGTAAAACAAACATCAGCACTTATTCTCGGTTCAACTCCTAGGTGGTCCGAGGAGAGCGATATTTCAAGTCTCAGACAGACTTACGACGTCGACGGCAGAGGTATTTCACTCACAGGCTGGAGCAGGATGTTGACTTTTCAATAGAGGGAGCCGTTAACAGCCATCGACATAAGGACCACAGACTCAAGGAATCGCTCCCTGGAAAGCCGCACTTAGCTCCACTCGTCCATTTTTCACGAGCAGACTGAATTCTGTCAACTATAAATTTTCCCATAAAGGAGCTGTTGTGCCTATGTGTGTGCTTTGGCATTTGCAGCAACTAAGCAAAGCATGCCTGCAACATACGGGATAATGAATTCATAGGTCTATTTTACTCTCATGCATAACACAAAACAGAGCCCCAGGGCTTCCATTAATGAAGACCTGCTGAACACACATTTACACTCACATATTAGCATGTTCTACAAATTGCCAGGAGAACTCTACCAGCATTCATGTATCATCCAAAGAAACTGTATGCTTTTGTTACTGTTAGCACTGTTAAAGGTACTGAGAGAGTTCAAAGTTTTCCAGTCTCCGTGGGGATGAAAGAGGCTGCCATTAAAGCACCAAGAGGACCTCATGCATTATGAATGCAGGGAGGAGCTGAATCACCAATGCAAGAAAGGTTCTGCAAGCATAACTCACTGGCCCTTGGCCATATTTTACTGTCATCTTTAGTCAGATTGAGTCTGTTTGCATTACCATTGTCCTGCAATGTGTAGCTTTCCAGTACAGTTCAACTGGGGCCATTACTGTATTTATATTTGGTCAACTGTGTGTACTGTGCAATGGTCCCCTTTTCCATGATCACACTTACAATTCGCCCCAAAATTTACAAAGCAGAAGCAAACAGGGAACTTAAGGATAAAGTGGCACATCTCATTACCAGGCAAGCAAGTTATTTGATGGAATAATTATTCTTTGAGATAAAATTTCAAACTCATCAATACAGCGGAAAAGATCAGAGGTACAAATTTCATAAGCTCTAAACTCAATAAGTTAAAGGACATGAGAAAAAAAAATAAAAGTCACATTGTCTTTGCTGCATGAACAATAGGCCTTTTTCATAGAAAACAATGGTTGGAAAAATTGGTGTTCAATAAAATCAGTCGATAAAAGCAAATTGCGACAAATTGCAGTGAATACAGATGGCTCAAACACCCACTGAAGCTTCTACTCCACTGAAGGGAAGAAAACTAGCAGCAGACTAAAACATCAGATCTATGTGGAGTGATGAGTCCACTGTGACATTCATGATATTAATACTTCATACTTGTTTTGTCTTCTTCTGTGATGGCATAGTGGGACCTGACAGGAGAATTAGCGCCTCCTACTGCTTATCCCATTAAACCAACTCTGATAATAACCACATAAAGGTAATGGATGGAAGTGTTTTCTGTTGTCGATACTCTTGATACTCTCCTCATTCAGACATTCAGTTACATCATTTAGCTTTAGCTTCATCAGAGAGCAAAATCTGCAGCTTGCTTTCCTACTATGCTCGCCACAAAAAAAAAAAAGTTAATGTACCACAAGTACTGTTTATAAGAACTCTCAAGTTAAGGTTGATATGTTGAGGGGTTTGGTCTGCCAGCAGCTTGCAGCCTGTTTTTCAGTCTAGTGTTTCTCTCCAAACTGAGGAGTTGAGGTGCATTTGAAACCCTCATTATTTAGCCACAATTCGACCAAAAGGTTATTATTAGCCGCAAGAAGGATGATTATGAAAATATGTTATTGTAGGGTAGGAAAGCCCTTAGGTCCTGTCACTCAGTAGCAGGCCTGATGCTGTGCTGGCTGGGGCGCTGCTCTGGGTCCACAGCTGTGTCTAGTCTGTTGGCAGATTATGTTTGTCTGTGTGTGTGTGTGTGTGTGTGTGTGTGTGTGCGCGCATGTTTTCCAGTGTGTGTATTCCCAATGAGTGTGTCAACAGTTTCTCTTGAAAGAGTGTTAATGTGTTAGTTTGTGCATGGCTACAAGCATTGGGCTGATTGCATACGATTTACTTGTGCATGTGAATACTCTGTTGTAGGAATGCATCTGAGCCCCAATTTGGGTTAGAGTTATTTTAGAGAGAGGACACAACTCATTGGCTGTTTCTGCAATGACATCATTGCAGGCTCTAAGGAGCAACAAGCTCGCCAGGATTTGTCTGTGACTCACACTCAGTCTACAATCTGTAATGTGCCAGTTTACAGCACACAGTCAACAAACACTGGGCTTATATTATACGGCACAATGAAGGAACACATGGATGAGGTTACAGAGGCCCCGTGTGCCCATCTGCACATCGAAAAGGATTTCATTGGCCGAGTTCAGCTTCAATGGGAGGAGCCAAAAAATATTTTTCACAAGAATGTGGACAAATCCAACATTATTCTATATATTTGTTATTGATAACAATTGACATGTAACATGTGATTATCTCTCAATATTTGGTTGCCTCTCCAGTCCGTGGCACTCAACTGAAGACTTAAGTCTTTAAAAATAGGTCACTGAAATATAGTTTCTATAGTTTTGATTAAGGATGTCCTGATAAGTTTTCTTTTTTTCTTTTGAGCCCTGATCCCACTCCAAAATAAAATGCGATTCTCAGCTTTAAAATTCAGCAACTTCCTTTTATTGGGTAAGTGATATAAAGATTTAAACACCTTAGATTCTGAAGCTGACAATACAAAGAGCTAAGGAGTGAGTTGTCTTGATTCCTTCGCGTCTCACGGTACTGACTTTTCACTCGTGAGAAAATGATGACAGATGAAGATGTTTATCAACTGAAGTGCACGCAAACATTTCAGTTATCCTGAAAACTGTTTAATATGGTGGCATTAGAGGATGTGGAACAAACTTCAACTATGTATTGCGCAGGTGAGAGAGGAAGGCAGATAAGATTAAACATGACAGTTAACTTTTTTGTTATTTGATAAATGCTAATAAAATAGAGCAGTTTGTATAAATGCAAAGTAAATACTTCAGGACTTCAGGAAAGTAGATTTCTGATATAGATTCAACTCTAATACTGAAACCGGAATTGTTGACTCAAGACGTGTGTGATATTGAAATAAGAGGCCCCTACTGATCTTGATGATAAGGATGACAAATTGGGTTGGGGAATGTGACTTCTGAAATGTGAAACAATTAGCGTATCACTATTAGCCTTTATTATCAGTATCTGATCAGCCACTTTTTCACAGGTGAAAGCGGCTCTCTGCATCAGCTAGAAATGAGAAGCTGTTAGCTGAATGCTTTGTGCAAATGAGACAGCAGAGATAACAGTGAAATTCATGTATTTTGTAGAGTCAAGTAATGGCACAAAAATCATTTTTATCACAGACATACTTGTCAGTAAGGTTAATTAGCCCTGTAAATATAAAATACTTATTTTTTTGCTTCCTATATATATTTTTATAAGCAATTTCTGTATTTCAATTTGAGTAATTATGTTATTTGTAAGCTGCTGGGTCACATACATTAAGTTGATAAATAATTATGTCACAGAACTGTTGCACTTTCACAAAGTGAAAAGGATTTCACTGTACTCAGAACTGTAGACAAACATGCCTTGAACACATACTGTATGTAGTTTAAGGCAATCATAAATGATTTAGCTGTTATATAGTGGTTTCCTCATGTTTGTTATTGATTGTGGAGTTTGCATGTTCTCCCTGTGCCTGCGTGGGTTTTCTCCGGGTACTCCGGCTTCCTCCCACAATACCAAAAACATGCACATTAGGTTAATTGGCTACTCTACATTGCTCCTAGGTGTGAGTGTGAGAGTGTGTGGTTGTTTGTCTTTGTGTGTTGGCCCTGTGATTGACTGGCGACCAGTCCAGGGTGAACCCCGCCTCTTGCCCGTAGTCAGCTGGGATAGGCTCCAGCTCCCCCGCGACCCTGACGGATAAGCGGTATAGAAAATGGATGGATGGATGTTATTGATTGTATGAAATTCTTACACTGTGATTATTTTTCTTTAGCAATTACAGTTTAACTTAACCAATGAGATGTGCTTTTGGTTTTGTAGAGGAGAAAATATGCAGAATTAAAACTCAGATCTAAACATTTTGAAACAGCTGAAATTTGTGATATGGAGTTATTTTTAGCCTTTCATGCCGTGCTGTGTTTCTGTGCGCACTCCCCATTGCATGTACTGCACCATCTGTCTGCATTATATTAGACATCCTGTCGGCTCTTGGAAACTTGGGAAGTTTCTCCTACACATTTGTTTCATGTAGTGATTAAAGTGGCAATCTGGAAGCAACCAAATTGGGCAGGATAACTGTAAGATGAACGTCCTTCTTCTTCTAACTATACAAATGATCTTTATTCTGTCAAGCAAAAACAACTTACAAATACTCTTAATTAATTAAGGAAGTGGTTTATGTTCATCCCTCAAAATATAGAAATCAGGGTAATTCATGACTTACAAGTACATATCATTTCCATGTAAGAAGATGTTTTGATGTTGTTTTGGCAAAATAAGATGTAAACAAAATAAACCAAGATGATATAAAAACCCTCAGATGCTCAAAAATAATTTGTACAGATGGGTTACAAGTGTTTTGACTAAATGTCAAGTCTCAAAGCTTCTTCTAATTTGCTATAAGTAATCTGCTACTGTGCTTCAGTGCCAAGAGAGATGATTGAGCGGCTGTAATGATTAGTTCACATTCCACAGTTGGAAATCAAAAGCTGTGAAAAATAAATAAATAAATAAAAGCGCTGCAAAGAGCAGATTCATCTTACTGTTATTGGTGTTCATTATTCCTGGTACATGTCACAATATGTCAAGTCTTCTTTCAAGCCCCTGAAGTCGCTGGGCCTGAAATGTAAACAATGTTGATGATGTTACAGTGTTGTTACATCAAGAGAAATTCCCGTACAGTTTATTTATCTGTCCGACAAACTCTTTTTGCACATAATCAGTTTCAGATTTTGATGATAACATTTTATAAATTCCTAGTTCTTCTCAATGAGTGTTCATTTGCAGTTTTTTTTTGTTGTTTTTTTTTTGTTTGTTTTTTTGTATCCCTATCAGCAACAAACTACAAGAAAGGGGCTCTTTCGCCACTTATTAAAGGCATGGAGTGGTTACACACGGGTTTGTGCTTTGTGTTGTGTGTGGTCAGCTGCATGCAGCCGTCTAGGCTGCCTGGCTCTTCTTGTTGTTGTTGTTGCTGTTGCTGTGGCTGCTGCTTGATAATGAGCCTCTGGCACTGAGCTGCTGTCAGTCTGGCAGACAGACAGGCCTTCGCCCTGGTCACTGCCGCCTCATGCCATCTGGGTCCCTGCACTGAGAGGGGAGGGCAGGGACATGCCAATGGGAGGACACGGGATAAGGTCATACACACACTGGCCTACTGACTGGCTCACTGTTTGACTGAGTGACTTGCTTGTCCCTCTCAAGACTGGACTGGACAGGTTTAGTCAGGTCTGAGTGCCTTTAAAAACACCAAAAGGCAACAGTGAATTTAAAATCAGATATGTGATGTTTGAGGTGCTGCTCAGGACACAAAGTTACGTCAACAACACTAAAAGTCCACAGACAAGCTAGTGGCCCTGTGAGGCTGTATAGTGAGCTGAATGCTAATGTCAACATGGAAACATCCTCTCAATGACAAAACTAACATAAAAATGTCCAACATGTACACTATTGTCATTTAGCTTGTTAGTATGCTAACATTTGTAAATTAGTGCAGAACATGATCAACTGAGGCTGATGCAAAAACATATATATATTCTTAAACCAAAGCACTGGAGTAATTAAATTTGATGGGGAAATGGAAAACATGAATGGAAAAAAAAATTCGACTGACAGACAGACAAACATTTCCATTGTGTGTTTGTGTTTTTCTTAGGACCGACTAACCAATATGTGTGAAAATTAAAGAAAGTAAAAAAAGAGAGAAAAAAGAAAAGAGAGAAATTGAGCTCCCTGGATCTGATGAATGTCAAGGGTTGGGCTGGGCTGAGTGCAGTCTACTGTGTGTTGTAGGAAGTTAAAACATTAAGTTGGAGGAGGAAAGCAGAAGGGACCAATACAGTAAGCCATGTCCCATTGACTAATAAGGCTTTAAACAACTCCATCTGTGATAATCTACTAAGTTTCCACTAATGCGAAACATATGGAGCCATAAATCCTGGCAGAGATACTCAGCCTTATTTTGGACTGCATATTTGCTGACAACATACCACAGCACTGACAAGACAGCACAGTCCCTCCACATCCACACTTCTCACATCATTATGCAGCCACTCATGTAAACAGGCTCGTCCATGTAGAAATCCTGCACAAGCACCAACGAACTGACCTCAGATCTGTCATTAAACGGGGCTCTCCCGCCGAAGCTGAACCCCCACCTCTGCTTAATTATGCATGTGGGCTGAGCAATCAGTCTCCCAGTACTTCACTGTACACTCTGTCGTGCTGCTTCCTTGAGCTCGCAAGCTGATTATGGAGCTTTGGCAGTCCAAGCACTTTGAATTATTTAAATCTCTGTTAAGCCAGCCGTACATATATCAATGGAAGAAATGGATTAGGGGTTGACATGTTTTTCCTCTGGCTTTGCCCCCCCACTTGCCTCTTCCTTCGAACCTGACAAACACTCCGTGCAATCATAATTCAGTGCCTTTCAAGGAAATGGCAATTTTTCTAATTCTCTACTGAAGCATGTTTCATAGTAGATGTTGCTTTTAGCCATATTGGGGTTGAGATTACTCTGCTGGATTAAGGATTGTTTTTTGGAGGGGGGGGGGGGTTGTGCATAGTTGTCAGTCTGTAGAAAGGTCCAGTGAGAGCGATAGAGAGGGCTTTTGTGCACTCAGAAGGGCCCACCCCAGAGAACAGGGCTTGTCCAAAAGAGGCCTTCACGTGGGTGGGCTGTGGAGAGGTGATGGTTCATCTTTTCACACGAACCCTTGGAGGCAAGCACACAATCAATATCCTGCTGTCTGCCTCCAGTGCCAATAAATGAAAACATGGTGGCTTAAAGAGATGATAAATAAAGCAGGGGCACTCTTTCTTACATTAGGGGTGGGACTGTAGGCAAAGCCGAGCAGATACTGCATTTAGAAAAACTGTAATAGTCTCTCCTTCTCTCAGCAGGACTCTTTACCACAAATTTATGGTTGCAGCTAACAGATTTGTTCACAGGGCAGAAAACAAGCAGTATTTATTCAGCGAAGTGCAAGCTGGCTCAGATTTGGATAAATGTTTCAATTAAGTCTTGAGAAAATCGATGCCATAACATTTCCCCTGCCGTTCTGTCTGTCTGCAGGTTCGCTGCGGTTGACAGCTGCAGCTTAGGTGTCAAGATCGGGTGTTAAATTTGTAAATAGGTCTTTTTCCTGTCAGCTGACATGAAATTACAGCTGGGGGTAATAGAACAGAGGAGCTGTCTGTCAGGTGGGAGAGAGAGGGAGGAAGAGAGGCCAGAGGAGAGCGACATGCCCATCAGGGTGGATGAGTGACAGGGGATGAAAGAAGCTCTTCAATCCGCTCTCAGGCTGACGCAGAAATGAATTCACATCTCCTCAATTGCACCATTACTGGAGAGAGAGTAAAGGGAAGTCTTTCTGCGCTTTTCATGCAGTCAAGGGAAACCAGAAGTGCGACTCGCTGTGTTTTACTTGTCCTTAAGTGCCTCATAATGATGATATTGTACTTCTACTCAGTTGTATGACTATGCATCCCAAATCCTATAGCTTAGATATCCCTTGTGGCACATAAAGTCTGGCAATCACTGAATGAACACACAGTTGCACTCAGGTGTGCCAACAAGGAGACTCTTCAGTGTCCTCAGTATTAGCACGCGAATTGTCACCAGTTATATGGTGGTATATCTGTTGCTGTTGAATGCTAATGTAGAAGGAGCTGGAGCCCACAGATAGCAGTGGGATTTTCCAATGTTTTGATGTGAAGATATTTTGCACAAGAAATATAAGATTTGTTATTGCTAGAGGTCTACCCAACATCCACTTGCTAACACTCAAAAGCGAACATGTGAACATGCAGAAGTTATTTGGTTTCTGTCGCATTATAAGTCCGGGCTCCAGCATATAAAATGAAGTCATTTCTCTGCCATCACTGGCAGACTGCCCAAAGCCACTGACGTTTTTCTGTCCTTTAGTGCCACAGAGCTCTGACAAGTGACAGGTGATCTATGGCTGCTTGAAGGCTGGGATCTAAATCTGAAACGAGCTTTGCCGCGGCTCACGAAATGAGAATTGATAATCGAATGATGCTGAATGAGGGGGGCTGTCACTACATTGTAAGGGAGCTGACGGATTTAGTTAAGGAAGAAGGAAGGCATGGCAGATGAATTTTGGCAGGATAAAGAATTGCTCAGTGCAGAGAGAGAAGCTGATCCCTCTACAGCTATTTCTGATTTCCTTTGAGTGTTTACATGTTGGTAGTGTTCTAGACAGATTACTGAAGGGGTGCTGAGCGTATTATGATCAGGTCTTTGTAAAAGACAACAGGATAGGTTGGTTGTTTCTTAACCTAACCTCAGTGCCTGTCTGGTTTATAGCTTTGATAGTGCAGTATAGAGTAAGGGCAATGATGAGAGAAAAGAAACAGAAAGAGAGAGAGGAGAGATTTTGTGTGACCAAGGTCATGAACCAGAGTCAAACCCATAATGTTTTATACCAATAGTTTTTGTTCCCCCATTTGCTTGCACTATCTTTGATGCACAACACGAATGATTTTAATTTCCTATACTCTTCTAAAATCTAAAACTGTAGATGAGAAAAGACCAGAAAAGTGCCTTTCTATATGAAGAAGAAAATTAAGTTTCATTTGCAGGCAAACTGTGGATGCCAAAAGTTAATAAACGTGTAATTAATATAAAGTGTTAATGGTCACTGTGTTTAGAGGTGTTTCATCAGTTTTCATCACTGAATAAAAACTAAACAATATGTGAAGGAAGGATTGATTAGAGGATTATAACACTACAGTAAATCTTCCTCTAAATGTTGCTGAATGAATATGTGTTGTTGTTGTTTTATGTGCTCGTCAGGATAAACTCAGCATACAGTATTTTAGAGAGGAAATGAGTGAATGTAACATTTAAAAAGAGGAGTAAAATGTCTTAAATTATATTCAAATGACTAAATTGTTGCTAAATCTAATGCACATTTTCACCAGAAGACTAAAAGTAAATGACATTTAGGTGCCAAAAACAGTGCACCATTGTGTCATTTCATTTGACACAATGGTAGATGTTTGTCTCATGATGTCCTCCCTTTCTTTTACTTCACTGCTGCTTGAAATACTCATGAGCATGGCTGATGACAAACACAACCGTCTCATGTTGTATTACAACACTCAGAAGACACTCATGACTCGTGACACACTGTGGATATTATGACTTCCAAGGTGATGTTATATGACAGCTCTCAGTGCTACAGATATTTTTGCTTTTCTTGGACCATGGCTCACAGTGCCTTTTAGCGTTGTGTCACACTGCGCTGTAGAAAGTTTTGGAGTGGCCAGGGAATTAATTGGAAGCTGTGTGTGCAGCTTTTTCAATTCACATTTGAGAATCCTAAAATCTCTAAAACTCCAGCTGAGAGTGGAAAAATGAAATATTGCTCACGATAGTTGTGGGAGGTTTTCTCCAAAGTCTGTCAGAGTTCTGACCCTTCAATATCAGTTTACTGGTTTCCCAAAACTTTTGGCAGGGAAATCCTCTTTGAGGTCAGAAAATTCCCCATGAAAACTGTTTATACTGTGTTTGAAAGTTTACGGTGGTTTACAGAATAATAATGCAATGCTTCACTTGTCAGTGAAGCCGAAATCATGGTCTTCTTTTAGCTGTTGTAAAGACTTCTCATGCAGAAACAGGCAGTGTAGTGTATTTAGTGCAGCCCAAACGCTGCTGGAAGCAGTTATATCAGTCAGATATAATTATATCTATCTTGTTTGGGCTGAGCTTTTAGAGGGTTTACATTTTTAAAATAACCTAGTTTAGTTTGTTGATGTATTGCTTAAATCAAGATTTTTGAAACTGGACAGCAGTTTACTTTTTGTGTAAAGAAGTATAAACTGTAGTACAATAAAACTACAGCTGTGTGTTTTTTGATATTCCAAAAGAGGAGAAAACCAGTTTGGTACAGATTTGTGGAAACAATATAAGTTTTAAGCTTGGGTGGGCATTTCCTCTGGCAGACATTTGAGAGCCGGATTTGTTAGGGAACAACTCTGAGGTGCACTACCAGCTGCACCATGTCAAAGCCTTGTACATCCCACCAAATAGCTGTGAAGTTGATTGTTTGTAAATTACTTTTAAAGTGGAGGCCAGAAAGCTAGACTAACTAGCTCACACTTTTAGCACACGGTCTTTAGTCCTGCACACTCAGCTCAGTGTTGGTCCCACATTGCACATTGCAGCAGTTTATGTGTTTATTATTATTCAGCTCAAGCTGCTAAAAACACAAGAGTCCAAAGAAAAACATGACAGTGCAGTCATACTGCTCATAAAGCCCGTTCTAACAGCTCTCAGGTAGTATTACCACTTGTTTCATTTCTGCCTGAAGTGTTTCGAGTATGACGTGTCCATTCTAAACATTACACATATTAAAAGTTATTCTTGGAATTCAAAGCAGTTAAATAAAAGAAAAAAAGCAGTGATTGTGCAATGCCTATTTCCTGGACAGATAAAGGTGAAATGATAAGCGAAGTCTTTATTAATACCTGTAAAATGAGGCCATAGATTTCTATTATAGATATAATTTTTGTATGAAGTGTTACACGAAATACTAGTTCAGTGCAATAATGTTCAGTGGAGTTCAGTGCCATTATCTTCTCCCATCATTCCCCTTCCCTGAAGTACCTGCCCTTATCAGACGGCTGGATTCGGTCCTGTCCTCCTCTGCAGTGTCGTTAACAGCACCCCCTGTGAACTCCTGATCAATCCCCCGGGGCTGGGAGGCTATCTCTGTTAATGGCTAATGAAAGGTGTAATTACAGCAGGTCAGCAGTGGCATTCAGACACAGAGGAGAGAGACAGTGACGAGTTCATTTAGATCATTAGAGCTGAAAAGTGCTGCCTGGTTAGATAGCAAGTCACCCGCATTATCCTGATGATATTCCTTTGTTTCTATTAGAGTGAGTGGGTGGCATTTGATGGTGCAGTAGATTGCAGAATTATGAGTGAGAAAAGGTGAGTTGATTCAATTAAAGTGAGTCTGCAGTGGTACAGAACTGTAAAGAGGAGATTTGGAAAAAATTTAGGTGTCACAATGACAGCTGGGGGGGAGACTTGGTACTCTCTTGGTACACCTGGCACATAATATTCAAGACTTCACATAATTGCTCATATTTGTCTCTTCACACCTTGCCTTCAATAAGGGTTGCACTTTCCAGCAATTTCAAATACCTCTAATAGCAGGGACACCTTGCCTCAGAGGGCCCCTGGAAATAGACCTGCAGCTGTATTTTTAGATGGCTATTAATACCTCCAGCTAATTCATTTCAGCTCTCCAGGCACCTAGCATGGCCTCTCAATTATGGATGAGGGGGAAAGTCATTGGATTCTCGGCGCTGAGAGGAAGCTGACGGTAGTGACAGGATGCTCTCTGCAGACGCATGACAAACAGGCAGACAATCGAAGGACAGGCAAGGGGATGAGAGGAGATCAGTGGCGCAGTTAAAAAGCCTGAATTATCTTTAGATAATAATTATTTACTGAATAACTGTCTCACTTAAGCAGATTGCTTTTCAAAATTAGGATAATGCCACAGATAATACAAGGGCAGCCGCAGAGACAGTGTAAGACATAAAGTGGACAGTACAACCTTTGAAACAGGACTGTGTGTGACTCGGTCAGTTTGTTTATTGACACGGTCATTGCTGTGGTGCACTCTGACCCAAACCCTGAAACTACTTTTTTTTTTTTTACACTTTCTCGAGTAGGCTACATTGATCTGCAGAGATGACTGTAGTCAGGCTGTAACTGTAGATAAAAGTGCTGCGAGACTAAAGGGCAATGCACCGTGACTAGCTGCTGGGTGTCATTATATATATCACAATATCATATATACAGTAAAAGACATTCATATCATGCATGCTGTCTTCTTTTAATGATATCATGTAACAACAAAGCACATAGCTTGTTGCATTCTGTCTGCTTTTGATGAATATTTAAGCCTCCAGACTTCATGGAGTAGTTTTGTGTTTCTGTAACTTCAAACCAAATCAGAGGGGAGTTTATATTTACTCTATATTCACTTTCATCTCCTCTGCTTTATGAGGAATACAAAGGCAGAAGAACAGAGTACGGAAAGCTAACTACAGAACAACATTGCCTCTCTCCCTCCTGGGAAAGAGTCAGCCACAGATGAACCATATTACATTTTTCAGAAAGACTAAATCCCTCTGAACATTTTCTCAGCCGGACTCCTCCTGGTTCGCCACCAACATATTCATTACTCTTGTGAGCGACAAGGAGAGCACGCGGGTAAATTGGGTTTAGCTCCTGACCTTTGGGGTTTGATTAATGGGCCCTCTGTTCTGCTGCTCTATAGCAGTGGTCCAGAGAGCTGCTGGGTGTTGAAGGGGTGAAGTGACAGGCGAAGAAACTCAGCACAAACCCATACATCCTCCATCCAGTTATTCATCTCCAACCGAAAGTCAAGGGCTACTGACTCGATCTGAACGATTGCCTCTGCCTTCAGAATTCATCATCAAATGGCCAACAAGGCTTTGGTAGTATTTTTATACACCTATCTCCAGCTTGTAATTGATAACATGTTTCACAATGATTATTTCCCTGAGCGATTCAGTTTTTTAAAAAGCAGACATCAGGGACACTTAACGCATTTTGATGGACACACAGATTATTTTTACACTATGTACTGTAGGCTCGATTACCATTTAAAATATGTTGTTTACTGTGTTGTTATATTTTTTCTCCTGGTGTTCAGGGACACATCAGAGTTTGACTGGCGCAAAAATGTGATTAGCCATGGTCCAATTTTCAAATCGAATTCACCTGACAGCATAAAACAGAAAAAGGCAGCAGGCCTCCTTAAATAACCCTGCTTGGCTTCAAATTGTATCTGCCACACATGAGGAATCAGAGACCAAGAGCCAGATAATCAGGTTTCCTTCCTCTGCCCTTCTATTATGACAAATTAAAGAGGTCTGGAAGCCACATTTTTCCGAGCAGCGGGTTCTTAGCTTGTCATTAGCTAACAGACTGACAAATTGATTAGTATTGATCGTAGCAGTGCAGCAGCCTGCCTTGTCTAAGCTATTCTACAAGGACCTGCAGGAAAGGTCACAACATATTCACAGCTAAAGGATTTCATGTGTCTTTGGGGCCAAGAGGGAGAATCCGAGTAGAGATGCCATGGAATATTGGTTAACGCAGCAAGTGAAACAAGGAAGCGGTTTAGGAACCTGAACCTGTGCCTGAAATTCTCCATCAATGCCTTCATTCCATCAGCTTATTGTATGTAATAACGATTTTGCCTTTAGGCAAAGTTAGCTGTTTTTTCCTTGAAAAGATTCATCGATTTCAGTTGTATTATAAACAGTTCCGCTGCTTAGAGAATGCATCTCAAGACAATTTGTGAAAATCTTCTGTCTCTCCATTTGGAGCCATAGGTGTCAAAATAAAACCATCTACCACAATGCAGGCCTAATTTTAGTTAGGCCTAGTTAGAGTGGATGATCTAGTAGAAATGTTTTATTTTATTCTTGTACCAAGTGGATGAGGCATCATTTTAACTGTTTAATTTTGAGGTTTTACATGAAACACATCAAGTGAAGCACAACACCCAGAATGCACAATGAGAAACAACCATATAATCAGGTGTCCTCATCTGATTTGTGTGCGAGCAAATGTGTGTTAGAGCCTGGTAACTGCAAATTAACATCAGCATCATGTGTCTCACGTGAAAAAATGAGTGAACTTCCTTTTCTTTACCCACAAAGTAAAGGCTTGATTTCAGTTCATTAGTTAATCTTCCAAGAGTCCAAATTAAAATGTAAACATACAATAGTTTATAAATAATTTAAAACACAACTCATAATTCAACACATACTTAAAAGCTAGACAAGACAAGAGTAATTTCTTCTCAGCCTGTTGCCTGAAACTAAAACTTCAGTGAGTGGTGTAGTTATTGTGCTTTTTATTCATCTGCATTTATTTGACAGCTTTTGTCTCTACTTACTTTACAAATTCAGATTTTAGACACAAAACCTGCTTCAAGAATTGTGACCAAAAAATCACAGAAAACAGTATTTACCATCAAACTTCCTGAAATGCTACTGTTGTTGATGTAGCTGAAATAGTTTAAGTTAGTTAATTTTTGTCAAAAACAAAAGCATTCATGCTAAAGACGGTAATAGAAATGGTTGGCGCTGTTGTTACCATCAGTATGTTTCCCCATGCTATGTATCAAAACTGGTATACATGCAGAGGTCTAATGCCTTAGTGTGTTCCCTTCTTATCTGTAGTTGAAGATAGCTACTAGTGTTTCATCTGTACTCATCCACTTCAACCCACTCCATGACTCCTTATAACAGCACAGCTATGCCTGCACTGTACACCATATGTATATTTTCCTCATCCAACTATTACGTTGCTGTTGTTTGTTCTTGGCCAATTCTGGAGTGCATTTTCATGATTTACCTGATTTACAAACAGAGCTGAGCTGCTGTAGATGTTAAATAGGTATCTGAACTACATATAGCTGTTTGTAGAGGGTGTCAACATGCAGGGGGTGTTACTACGTGCCTTATTCTTCCAAATGCCTCTTCAGATTGAATTCTTACTAAATTCTTGGAAAGTAGATAAACAGATTTATGGAGGAACAATCCTCCCATCTGACAAAGTACTTTGGTGTCCTGTGGGAGATTCACCAGCAGGCAACATTCAGACAGCACATTCTCCAGTAAACAGCAGAAATAGCCGTGCTGGCTTGTTGCAGGTGCAGCTTTCATTGAGCTGATGATGAGGTTCGCTGAGCAGGTTAAAAAAATGAAGCAGGCATGTTGGATCAGGTTGTGTTTCTTTTCTTTTTTTTTTTCCTCCCAGGTTGTCATGGTAACAGCAGCAGCAGCAGGGCATTTTAGGACGCCGTCTCTGGCCAGAAAATCATCTCCAGGGCTTGGTGTAATAGAAGAGCCCAGAATGGGTATATCGACACACATAAACACACAGAAGGAAGCAGCAGGCCACAGAGTGGTGTGAGGCTAAACTAAGTATGAATGACCATTTTGTGCCATCATTATCATTTACGACACACACTGTGTTTTATGAGTGGGCAATCAGAGCATGTGCTGCGTTGTTTGTGTGTCTTTATTGGTGCAAAGTCTTAGAGAGAGTCGCACAGAGAGATGCAATCGGGGAAATAATAACAAGAAAATAGTTAATTAAATTCTGATTAAAACTGATACTCAGTGCTATTATGCGATATTAACAGTTATGGAAATAAGTTGTTTCACCAATTATGACCAAAAATGTTCTTCTGTTCTTTGGAATTATTTATTTATTCAATTAACTTTCAATTTATTTTGAGAATACACAGCCGGCCAAGTACTCAGAGTCCCCCAGACCTAAATTATGCCAGATGGCAATTCTGGGCTAAGTGTGAGAGTAAGAGACGAGAGGGAACCAGGAGACACACACAAACACACACACACACACACACACACACACACACACGCAAATCTCATTCTTACCTTATTCCTTATATGAAGTTTCTAATTCTGAGCTAAATATTGGCAGCTGCATGTTGAAACCTTGTTTTACACAGTTTAGAAGTTCTCTAATATTTCCTTCTGGGTTACTTTGAAGACCAATTAGTGCTGTATCAAGGGAAGATTCTGTTTGGAATACATATTTTGTTTACCAGTATTTTAACTTGGCCAACACACAAGACATTTAGTTGAAGACAGAACAACAATTCAGGTGGGACAAGCTGAGCTCAGTGTACACCAGTGTACACATTTTCAAACAAGAGAAAGACCAGAAAAACAATTGAAGCATCTTTCACAATCAAATCTTTATCTACAAAACCACCTTGTCATGTTTTCCAGGCTTTCAAGACAAAGTTAAACACATCAAAATTAATCAGCCACTCCAATTTTTGCGCAGCTGAAGAATAGAATATTTCACGGACTTGTCATTTCACGGAACGTTTACTCTCTAAAATTATTTTAATTTGTACATCACAAAAGAAAATGGGACTCCTTTTAGAATTCACCCAAAGTCTTAAAGGAGACCAAATTCTAAAAGGAGACGCACACCAATTTATTCTCTTTCTGCATATTTTTTGAATATCTTTTATTGGACCAAATTCAGTTTCCAGAAGAAGACCAGCAGCTCTCAACGATGCAACTAAAGATCTCTGGCTTCTATATCAATAAGATGTGAAGTATAATTTGTATAATTTTTCCTCTGGCAGAATGTTTTTCCATTTTTCTTGAAACTAACATCACAAAACAGATTATTTTTGGGACTTATGGGATGTTTTCACAGAATCTTATATTTCAATATGCAGTCCATCTAGTCCATACCAAATGCAATGTAAGACACAGGTTGTGTGGTCAAATGATTGTCTGCACAACATGGAACTTGTAGAGATGGTCGTGTCCTTTTGAGATGTCAGGAACTGGCGCCTTCTCATTCTCCCAGTGCTTCGCTGCCTAAATCTATTTGTCTCCACGTCAAATATTACTGAACCTGTTCGTACATTCGGCAACTGTTCTCCTTAGACCAGAGCCACACTGTGGCTAAAAGGAAAAGTGATTTGATCGGTCATGATTGTAGGCAGACCTCCCACAGCGATGTATTCCTCCTTGTTTTCAGCTGCCCTTCTGATCTCTAAATAGCAAAACCACACCATCTCACTGTGTTTGCTCTCGCTATGCACCGCTGATAATGGAAATTAAGTGGATCCAGTGTCAGAAAACGACCACCAACAGAGGACGACGTCCCAGTAGAATGTGAAATCAGAGCTGTAACAGTTTTACCGCATTATAAACAGTCTTTGCTGTTTAGTATGTTTGTCTTAACAATCATTAGCAAGCTTTTAGTAACCACTCTAACCCTAACCCTAAGTTCAAGATCATTGATGATCAGCATTAATCATGTTGGATCTCTAATTCCTTCAACAGACTTTAATGCAGTGGGATAAAGAGATAAATCATTCTACAAATTGCTGTTAAACCCTTAGTGGAGATTATCCTTGTAAATCTGTCACCCATAATGCCATCAGTATTCTCAGCTTGTTCTCAAACCACATCACAATAGCAAACACAAGTAATCCTAAAACAGAGAGGAAGAGTCTGTTAATCTTCATAATCACAATATTTACTGAGAAATTATAGCATGCTGAAATAGAAGATCTTAAGTGTGTGCCGTTATTGTGTGTGAAACCACTCGTTCAGTATGTTGCAGCACATAAGGTGCAGTTTATAAGGTACAATCTGTTTAACAGCAACGTCGAATAGGACAAAGCAGAACAGAAAGAGTGCGCTGTCCTTGTAAAAACTAACACCTACACCTGACCCGAAAGCCTACAGTAAGAGGCACTGTAACACTTACCTGAAAGCTTGTTTTAACAGGAAATTTCACATTAAACTGTGTTTATTCCTGTGAAATTGCTCATTTCTTTAATGTATTAATTTGACAATCTGAACAAATGTCTGCACACATTTCGCTGATGATGTCATTTTGAGACTAATCTGGGAGACAGTTATGATGGGAAAACTTTGAGCAGCCGTGTGATTTTAATTGGATGTTGAGACACTTGCTGATTCACGACTGAATGCTTGACATTCAGTTAAAATCTATTTGATTGTAATACCTCAAACAAAAATTTTCACTGTGTCAGTCACTAATTCAGTGCTGCTGGAGCAACTCCAGAGAATGTCATCTGATAACATCATCATTTCCAACTGTCCAGTTTAGAAAGAGAGCTGTCTATCTTTGTACTTACTGACTTTCCTGTCCAAACTCCCTGAAGCAGAACAATGTCCATTTTGTCACAGTAGATTTTCCTATTAAACTCACCACATTGGTTTCATCCCACAGATTTACAGGGGAAAAAAACAGTAACAAGTGAGCATAAAACAGACAGACAGAGGCAAATAGTTTACAGCAGCCCACTATAAATGGGGTGGAACTAGGAAATAGGAAGATGTTGACAAAATCACAGAGGTCACCAGCATGGCCACAGAGAGGAGGAAACCTCTGCGGGGCAGACTCAGAGGCTAATATTGTAACAGCTGTAGCTAGTGACTGTGTGTTTAAATCATTTTTCACTTCATTACCACCAAAGCCTGCTATAGCTATAAAAATGTATCCCTGCATAACCACTCTATAGCTACAGTGATACAGCCAGAATCAGTATTATATCAATGTACAGGATATCACAACATGCACATAGGGTTTTTTCCCACCAGGCATTTACACTTGAATTGTTACTAATAACATTAAAGATGGCTGTTCTACTCATGTGTCCCTGTAAGCTGACAGAGTGGCAGTGAGCCAGTTTGCGCAATACCAAGCCCTGAAACTGAAGCAGCTAAAGGGAATTCAGCCATCATTCATTCGATTATTTACACCTGTGCGTTTTCCCTACTATGTCATGTCAAATGTTTGCTGGTCAGTGTCAGTATTTCCACAACATCTAGCATGTTTGTTAAAACCGGCTGCTTATTTCTGTTAGTACAATCTACTTTGCAACATGTTGTTATACTCACCTTGTTTCTACTGCTGTGTGCTTTGAGTTAAGTTGACTGATTGCTTATGTCTTAAATAAACATTCATCAGGTTTCAACACTGAAGTCTTCCATCTTCAAAAAAGACATTGTGACCTTGCATGATACAGTGAGAGCTTACAGAGCTGTCAGTCAAGCAGACTGATTTAAGGACACTGACTGCATGCACATCACAGACAGGCCGGCATTTTCTAACAGTAGGGGAGCTGATCTCACCTGCCTTCAGTTCTCTTCGTACACTCAGGCTGAAAGTGAGACAGAACAGTAAGCAGCAAGCAGAGGCACCTGAACAGAAGCACAAAACACACTGACAAACAAATTGTCAACTGATATAGTTAATAGTTAGTACTGAACAGTTACCACGTACTGGACATGTATTAAAAATTTGGTAGGAAATGAGGAGGGTCATGTACTTTCTTTCTTTAAAATGAGCCGTGTTTAGTTTCATAGTGAATCAATACTACGCTGTTTGTCTATGGAAAACCCTTTTAGCTGAACTGATTGTAGAATTTTGATCATGCTCCACACAAGAGTTCATGCAAGCATATGTTATGCTTTGCGTTGGCAATGTAATCATTTGGTTTTTGCATTGCTACTTTATTGTCCTATCATCACCTAAAGGCACTTGCAGTTGTTTACCCATTAAGTTTTGCTTTTTTTTAGCATAAAAGTGGTTCATAAACTCAACTGTTGGACAGAACAGTGATGATTTTACTGTGATGAGGGCAATAAATGTTTGTTCTACCTTCATAACAATTTCATGGCAGTACAGTTTACTAATATTTTTGATGTAGTGGTGCACTTGGGCTGTCCAAAGCAAGGAACAGTCATGTTCAATCATGTTTTGATGTTTGTCACATTAATGTGGAATTTGGTTGCGCTTGTGGTGGCAGAAACACAAGAGGCACATGATGAGTGCATTACACAGACATCATACTCTGGTGGAGACATCAAAGTGGTGGTGGCAACGAATGAGAGATCAGGTGGTTATCAAAATTATTAAGAATCATAAATGTTCATACCAAATGGCAATCTGGCCAGTATTTGGCCAGTAATCAAACAACTGGATGAGCATATGGTGTTCTGAAGAAAATCTTTTTGTTTTGTTCGTCTCGTGGGCTTGCTAATACAGATCACTCCTGGATTAAAAAAAATACAATGGTGGTTCTCCAAAAAAAAAGTTAAAATGGTCTCAATTTTGGCTGGAATTCAATGCAACACCATCCAACAAATTCACATGTGCAAGAGCATGTTTCTGGTACATGACTTTTAGATAGACAGCCTTTCAGACTTTCAAAGTTCTAAATATCCTCCCTACTACACACCAATGTGCAATGTTAGTCAAACCAGACATCCTGGATTTTATTCAAACATAAAAAGCAATACATTTTTTAAACCTCAAAATAATTCTAGATCACACATATTGTATTGTAGAAATGGTTAATATGTAATTTTGACAGATGAACATGTAAGCAGTATTCACACACATGAATACATACAGGACATCAGGCAGTTAGAATGTTTTGATGAGCAGGTGTGGTGTGCCAGCCATCCAGCCAACCAGAGAAGAGCATCCTCACTGTGGATAAATAAATGAATGTCCCCATAGACTTTCCAAGGTCACCCAGAGAACTCAGTCTGTGTTGCAGCTTTAAACTGAGAGCAGCTGCTGTTGCTTGGACTGTAGCTGGACTAAACATTGGACAATGCAAGCCAGCTGGGGACTGTTACTGCATGTATGTGACACATTTTTTTGTTGTTATTTATTTTTTTACTTTTATTCCATAGCTAAATAAACAAATCTATAGAGTCAGTTCCCAGACTCATTACCTCCAATCCTGCAATCCTCTTGGTCTCCAAGGATCAGCCGCTATTATCTCAGTGCCTCGCTGATAACATATTTTTTAGAGCACATACTGTATATCAGTAGTTGGCAAACATGGGGGACAGAAAGCAGGCAAAGGCATACTTACAAATTATTAATAACCACTGAACCAGCATTTTGCAAGTCATGTTTGAATGCCTTTAAATACTGAGTCAGCATAGATGTGTGTTGGGGGAATACAGCCTGGCCTCCTTATAGCTGTTTCCACTTGTTTTTCTGGTTTTTTTTCCTTTCAAACCCCTTTAAAATCTATTGAATTTATTAGTTAGGATGATTCACTGACAGGCAATAACCAGATTGAGGCATCACTGGTCATCCTGTTTTTTTACCATGTAGCAGTGCATCATTTTGGCTCAGTTAACCTTCATTGTTCACTCCAATCAAATTAACCTTCCAGGCTTTTTTCCATAATTAGCCCTCATTTCCATGAGGGCCAGAGGCTGATCTCGCACCAAACGAACAGACACTTGTGGCAGGAATGTTTCGAGGAGAGACGCGCCACAGCCTCCAGCAATTAGTGAGGACCCTTCTGCTGCTCTGGTTGGGAATGTTATGACAGCACTTGATGAGACATTGCCACCACACAGAGCTATTCGCTACTGAGACACGTCCCTGTGGGCATGTACACCACCAAGACAATCAACAAGGGGCTAATTCTCCTTATTTATCATCAACGCAGCAGTTGTGAGCCTGAGAGTGCGCTGTCTTCCTCAGGGGATTACTGAGGAAGGAATTACAACTGAAGTAATACAAAAACATCAGCATCAATTAGTCCTGCTCTCCTCTCTGATCTGTAGCCTTGTCTCGAGCGGTGAAATGAAGCAGGTGATCTAGTTTGTGTGGATGTGTGTGTGTGTGAGTTAGCGTGCATGCTTAAACGTCCACCTGCTTTGCAACAAGGCCTTCTCTCGGCAAGACTATACCAAGGGGCACGCAGAAACACACATACTATGTCTGGTTTAATCCAAAACGGCACATCGACCCTGTTTTTGTTTCCCTGCGGCCCTCTTTGATGTTAATGTCCCTGTGAATTATTTATCTGTGTGTTCTCTTTGCCTTCTCCTCATGCTCTCTGAAGGAATAAATCAAAAGAGCGAGACACACACAGAGAACAGACAGGAGGATTTATCACGGGGAGTATTGTTTACCGTGCTGACCTCCAGGCCCTCCTATATACACATATCTGTGCTTTGCAATCAAACATCCGCCTCTTCTCACGGGGCTGAAACAGACACATGCAACTCACAAGCACACACACACACACACACACACACACACCCTGCACTGCTTTCTTCGTGGTTAGAAAAAAAAAAGATCTTGTTTTTGCCTTTTTGCTCTTATTTCAGCATACATGATCATTCTGAGAACACAGTGTATCTATTGTGTAATGATTATGGATTGCTATTCTCTCTGTCTTTTATTATGATGAAACTTTTCAGTATGTTCAGAACAACCAATCGTTGCAGGGAGAGAATAAGTGTTAGATTAATCCTTAATGAAAATAATTATTAGTTGCAGTCACAAAACAGTTCAAAATGAGCTCTAGCTCAGCTTGTGGCTAAATATTTTGCTTATTTCAACAATCTAGATGAGTCAGCAATTGCAACAACGCACCTCTTGCGAGATTTCCAAATAAGACTTCTAACTGCAGCCGGAAACATCTCCCTTTGGTCTCGTTTGACCCATCCACTACCTCGACATCTTCCATGTGCCGACATTCTAACTTTTTGTAATATCTAACATGTGTGTGTAATATGTATATTTGCGCATCAAATGACACAAGAAAAGCTGAATGCGAATGGTGCTGAAAAATGACATGCAAAAGCAAAAGAGGTTATGTCTTGGTTACATAGTTACAGATTTCAGACTTTCCAAATGACCAAAGTACTGCTGAGACCGTACCTGCATGCATTCTATCAATCATCTATCTGTAACGGGGATGGAAATGTAGTAGAGTAAAACAATGTCTTCTTCCACTCAACAGTTATATTTTGTCCAAGCATTTAATGTTGCTTGCTTCAACAATGAAACAGTTTGTTTTAGATGTCTGTACATAAATCCACCCTGACAAAACATGCTGTTTTCTTTTTTCTAGTTGCTCTTTCTCATTATATACATATGATGATACATCTTGGTGTTGTTCACAGTGGAGGTTGTTTTGGGCACCCTGGGTCAGATGAAACAGTTCAACTCAGAATGATAACATCTTAAGCAGAGGATAAAATGAGACTACTCTGTCATTCCTGACTGACAGGTAGAAGAAATTGCAGCAACACTAATGTCCTCTTACACTCTCATGTTCTGCCCAGTCCCTTTCTCATCCCTTCTAACCCAGCACATTCAAAAGTGGCAGTCTGTGTCTGTCAATTTAGCCATCTGACATGACAGATCCCATGCAGGTGATATCAGCTCTAGCTGATTAAACTAACATTAGCACTATGAGTCATTTGAAAATGATGCATGTGGATGACTATATCCCAGTGTAAAACTTGTTAATCTCTTCAGCATAACAAAGAAACCTGCATGAACAGACTGTTCTTTCATTGTAATATGACCGTTTCAAATAGTATGTTTTCACTTGAAGCATTACAAGAGAAAAGGCTTTCAGGAAGAGAGCTAACTGATATGTCTTGCAAACAATCAGCTGATGTTGGCTACAGCTGCTTTGTCATGTTATGTAAACTTCAACAAAGAGCTGCTAAACATACCCAAAACTTTGACAGTATCCAGTATCCACCTTAAGGGAAATGAGATGCTGCACAGTAATGGGGCATGCTAATGATTCCAGCTTGGATTACAACAAATAAAGTCACCATTTAATCAGTTTCTTTTGTGGTTTTGGTTGGTGAGACTAAGAAAATGGCAGTTTAAAGTGGTGTGCTATTTATATGTCATCCCATGAGATCATGTTGCAGAGTCACATTTCCAGTATCCTTACACAGGAGGTAGTGTATGTGCAATGATCAGATCCATCATCCAGTTTAAAAATACTGAAATATAATGGCTTGTACTTGACACAAAAATATTTTTAAAGCAAGAAGTGTTAAGTGAGTAAAGGAATAGAAAGTTGAAGTCAGTATGTCATGTATCACCAGGCCATAAACTGGTACAGTGGTACTACTTTGTCATTTGAGAACAAGGCCTGCTGAAATATAGAGATGCTGCTACTATTCACTGTGTTGTCTCTCTACTGAGAGACTGAGGATGAATTGAATCTCCATAAAAGGGAGATTTGAAAGCTTGAAACGACAACACTAAAGAAACACTTTAGTAAAATCATTGGTATTGATCAGTTACTCCCTCCCGCTGCAGATCTTTTACAATCGGTCGGTGTTACAGTATTTAGTGAGGGAAAACAACCGTTCTGCTACAGAGGACCTCTCAAGCCCTGCATATTATTAAATGACATATCTAGAACAGGACTCTGTGGGGTGGCAAAACTTCCAGGTCCGTGGTTCTGACGTAACAGATGTGCCAGGCGGGCTTTGCCAGCAGAGTGGAGGAGAATAGCTGCTCATCATCTCATGTCCTGGCCTCCTTTCCACAGCTCAAGCTCAGACCAGCCAATCCCCACAGTCCAATTGGCCTACTTTAACACTTACCTTCCTGTGGTAGTCACCGTGTTGTTGTCTGTGTAGTTCAGTTTTTACAGGGCATAGCTCGAATGTGACTGATCCCAAAATTATACTTCTAGACTTGACGTAACATAACTATTTATGAATGTACTGCACATTTATATTTGTGTTCTCTCTATCCTTGGACCCCTATCTATAAGCACTCTTGCTTCTTTGGGGTTCCCTTTCATGTACAACTGTTGTAAAATGTTCATGTGTAACATTTTTTTTTTCTTAGTACACGAATAAAAACGTCTGAATCTGTCCTCACTATTGCTTGTTTCTACAGTAAACATTTGACAGAAATCTCAGGTTTTTTGCAGGTTTTTAAATCCACCTATAAAAGTTAACTCTATGTTTATGAATGACAAACGTGCCGACTCATATTATCACCAACTCAGATAAGCATGATGCATTCAAGAACAATGATCCAGCAGCAGCAAATAGTAAAGATTGACAGCCTACTGTTCTGTGATGTTAACGTTACAGATGTTAACAGTTTCAAAATTAAAAAAAACTCTGACTGGCTAAAGTAAAAAAAAAATCAAATCTATTCATTTTTTTGTTGTGTGTTGTGAAGTAAAAGTAATTCCCCACCCTCCCATTATGGTCAACTGAACTGTCCATGTAATGTGTTTGAATAATATGTAATACTTGTGAATAACAAATGTCCGTAGCACATGCATGTGTATATGTATAATTCTAATATATTCAGCATCACAGTTTTTCATGTTGTGGCCTATGTGTGCTCTGCACATGTGTCAGAACAGTGAAAGGAGAGAAGCTTAATGAACCCAAGTCTCACCTGAGCCAAGTCTATTAAAAAAGGCCCAAATCAACTCAGCTTGTTGGGGCTCTAATCCTAATACTTTCGTGATTGCTTGACTTTTCCTGCAGCACTGGCATGAGGTGACATTTGTGGTTCTGAGTGAAATTCCTCACCAACTATTTGACAAATGAATGCCATAAAACATGACGGTAACACTTACTGCATGCTCAGGATACACTGCAACTACTTTGGTGATTGCCTGACTTTTAATCCAGTGCCATCGTCAGGTGCAGTTTGTGCAGTACGTTGGTTTATGGCCATCACCTGCAGCTGCACTTTGTATTTAGTGTTAATTAACAATAGTTTACTTGCTAACAAAATAGTACACCTGCTAAACATCAGCTTGTTGGTATTGACATGTTGGACACGCATCATGGCATTATCATTAGCACAGCCTCACAGAGCTGCTAGCATAGCTATAGACTTTTGTTGAACTTGGTGTGCAGACTACTTAAAGAATGAGACCAAAGAATAGAATAGTTCCCTATTACAATTTACTTATTGTTAACAAATCCCATTCACAGGTCAAACCAACATTAATCCATCTCTCAGTTTTTTTCCAACTTCCATTCCCATACCTTGACACAAGCAAATGCAACCAATACAAAAAGTGGATGAGCACATCGGGGATATGGCTAAAATGGCCATTAGTGAATATTCCTTAGAACCTATGGAGATGTTTTAAACACTAGTTAGTCCCTGGCTTAGCCTGCCACACCATTTGTCCCAGTAGAAAGGCACACTGGAGTTAGGTCAAAGACCAGGCCCGGTGCCTGGGGCCAAATTGAATTACTGTGATTGCTTAGTCTTTTATAATTAATTTGCAAAGGGCTTAAGGGCTTTAATAGCTATGAGGAGCACAGGCTTGAAGGACAAACACTAATTAAAAGTTACCAAGGATCAGCAGTGTGCCACGATGCAGTATGACTCTTCTGTTGGAAGAGCTGATTGTAATTCTGCACTGAGCCTCAACTGGCCCTACTATCATTAGAGCTTTCACTTTCCTCCACAGAAAACAGGGTGTGTATTATGAGTCAGACTTAAAAAGACATATTCCATGTAACCAGGTCATAAAGCCACTGTAGTGCAGGTTTTGACCCATAATGCCGGTGTGAAACGAGCTGCAGTCTGGAGCTCGTGTGTGATTACCTCATTTGGGAGAATGCTGGCAATGTGGCATTTAACAACACACCAGCTTGCCTTTTACGTGAAGCATTTAGGAAATGCTGCTGGGCTGCTGCAATGAATCCAGCAGTTGAATTAGCATAAATTCCTGGTTGACACTGAAGCCAACCAAAAGAGAAGCATATTAAACCTTCATATCCTGAATGATTGAGTATGATCTTTTCTGACTGCTTGATAGGTGACATTCTTTAGTCAGAGTAGCAAATGGCCTAAATACAGGTGAAAATGAGAGAAGAGGTTAGGTTATATACAACCCAATCCCTTCCCCTGTGCTGCTGCAATATAGTTCTGTAAAGTCAGGGGGATGCTAAGGTTTAGGCGAACTGTTGGTCTAGTGAAATGTTCCCATATTTATTCTTTGTGTGACTCAGAGTCTCAAAGCTCACAGTTATAAAATATAACTTAGCTTACATCTTCACCGCAGGAACAGATTGCCAAGCTAATGAAAAACTCCCACGGCAGTCTAGATTAACTTCTTCCAGGGTTTTGTGGAAGTCAAGTCCTCAATTGCTTTTCTGCCGCTGGCACTCTATCTCTTTTTTCTTTTCTTCCTTTCTCTATTTCCTCCTCTGTTTTTTTCCCCTGCTTTCACCTGTAGAGTAGCGGCTGCTGTCTCCAAGGGGGAAAAAGCTTATTGAGTCAATTGAAGCAAAGAGGAAATTAACAACAACTGGCTGGCTGGTTTTATTGTTTTGTTTGGAGACAAATGCGGCGATATTCTTGCTGGAGAAGGGAGGGCGTGCTTTCCCCAGGCGCTCTCTGAATTGTTTTGTGTTTTTATGTATATGCAGTTCCCTTGTTCAGCTTTTTTTCTCCATCTCTAACAGCTGAAGTTGCTTTGAGTGCAAGCCAGAGGTCAGACCTTCTTTCTCATACCTTAAAAAGGTGTAATTTGGAATTTAATTGACCATACAGGGAACGTGGATGTAATTCAGATGCTCAGCTGAATGAAATGATTGGCTGTATTTACTGCATTGATCCCTTTTCTCCTCATCCTCTCGACACACCCCTGAATAGTTTTTGGTTCCTTTAATTTGAGGGCACAAAATTTTAATGCATCAGATTGAATCATAAAATATTCTCCCAGAATACAAAGGTGATGCTCTCATGGAGTATGAAATAGCCAGACAATACATTGCATTAAGACAATGCATTAATCTCTGTTCAGGGAGATAAATAGTGGGAAGATGGTGTAAAGAAGCTGGTTTCTTTATTCTGTCTTTGTCTATTACACTCAATATACTTACGTCTTCAACATAAAGGCCAATTTTTGTTTTTTTGTTTTTTTGTTTGTTTGGTTTTTTTTTTTGGTGCTGAGGTGCTGTTTCAACTACACTATCTGGTCAGACAGGACTAGGGAATGTGGTGTTACACTGCAGTGTTTCACTGCCATCATCAACACACCATCCTAGATGCAAATTTAAAGAATGAATCCCCGAGTGTACTTGTGTGTATGCATGTATAAATAACTATTTCTCTATTAACCTGTTCTTTCTACCTGTGCAGCATGAAGGGAGTAGAAGCTTCCATTATACTGTGCAATGCAGGGTGCAGTGTTGTAAGGACAAATAGATTACCTTGATTTCTTGTTTAAATTTGGATTATTACTGTTTGTTGCAGTTTGCGCCATGCTGACATAAAACCAAATTGCGGTGCTTTATTGCATTTCACAGAGTGGACTCGTGCCACACATGAATAACACTGAGACATTTATCATTTACCAGCCGCTGTTGACATATTAATCAACACGTTTTTCATCAATATCCCTTATTCAGTGTCCCCTGT